>NC_064809.1:61822276-62034692 GCF_023721935.1 Panthera uncia | reverse complement strand
GTATATATATATATGTATGTATACACACACACACACACACACACACACACACAGATTTATTTTAAGGAATTGGCTAATGCAATTTTAGAGACTTGATAAATCCAAAATCTACAGGGTAGGCTGGTAGGCTGGAGAGCCAGAGAAGCGTTGTAGTTCAAGTCCAAAGGCAATCTGCTGACAGAATTCTTTCTTGCTCAGAGAAGGTCACTCTGTGTTCTGTTCAGGCCTTCAACTGATTTGATGAAGCCTACCCACATTATGGAGGATAATCTGCATTACTTGAAGGCTACCAATGTAAATATTAATCTTGTCCAAAGCACATTTTCACAGAAATATTCAGAATGTTTGATTAAATGTTTGATTAATTAACCATCATAAACTGTAACAAGAAATTAGAATAATAGAGGATTTATTTACTAAGCAACAAAAAGAACTCTTAATACAAGAATAGCAAAAATAAACAATAGCATCTATAGGAAGCAGCCACTAACCATAGGCTTAAAATGCCCTTTCCCTCAGGCTGACAGCCAGATTTTGTTAGAAAGGGTAACACCAAGATCCACTAGGTGTCAAAGAAGTTTACTCAGTTGATGCACCAGTGGCACTTGGGAATCTGCCCTCAGGTACCAAGGAAGCATCCATGGGGAGATGCCATATCCCAGAAGCTGCTGGGAAGCCACTGAAGGTGGCGCCAGGGAAGCCATCCATGGACAGGTGCTATACCAGTAAAACTCAGTGCAGAGCACCCAAGGGAATGCCACACAAGGTGAGCTGCTGAGTAGGAGGTGAGCCAGGAGCTTCCCACTCCAGAAGCTTGCAGAGGGGAGCACAGCAGAAACAGGAAGTGAAACTCCCTCCTCCAGTGCATCTCCAGTGCCTTTTTTTTTTTTTTTTTTTTTTTTAATGTTCATTTGAGAGAGAGTGAGTGAACAGGGGAGGGGCAGAGAGAGAGGGAGACACACAATCTAAAGTGGACTCCAGGCTCTGGGCTGTCAGCACAGAGCCCAACACAGGTCGAGCTCACAAATCGCGAGATCATGACCTGCACTAGAGTCTGACACTGAACCGACTGAGTCACCCAGGCGGCCTCTCTCCAGTGCATTCTACTGACAAAGGTTAACATTGTGCCAGCTGGCAAAGGAAAAATGTTTACAGAAGGGTCTAGCTTCATTGTCACAGAACAGGCAATAAAGGGTAGATTTGGAGCTGAGAGGCAATAACTGATAACTGCCCCAGGTCCTTATATTCAGTTGTGGAGGAAACAAAGGAGGGGAGTAGGAAAATGCAGGAGGAAAAGAGACAATAGAGCAACGTCTCCAAACTTTATGGTGCAATGATTTAGAGCAGAAATTGTCTGCCATGTCCATTTTAACTTGGTCCACATGTATCTGTATGATTTACATCACTACCCTTTAAAATATTGACTTTAATTTAAAATATGTGTGTGTATATATATATTAAAAATATATAATACATATTTTATATAGATTATATGTATATTATATATACATATATATATATGTATACATATATACATATATATATATATAACTTCAGTTAAAAAGGGTAGGAGGCTTTTGCAGTTTAAAGGAAAGAAGACCACGGGTAGCAATGAAGGTGATGGAAAGTGTTGGGTACTTGGTGTATTTTGAAACTAAAGGCAGAGAATTTCCTGATGGATTGTGGGGGATGAGCGAAAGAAAAGTCTAGAATAACTCTAAGCATTTTGGCCTGAACAACTGGAAGGATGAAGCTAGAAATTCTGTTAAGTAAGGATGTGGGGAGAACGGGCTTTGGGGAAAGATCAGAAGTTCAAGTTTGGACATGTTAAATTTCAAAAATTGATTAGATATCCATGGAAATGATGAACAGGAAATTGAATGTCTGAGTCTGGATTTTGTGAGCAGTTGGACTTCAGATACAAGTTTGGGAGTTGCCAACATACATAGATGGAATTTAATGTCTTAAAACTGGATGAGAATATAAAGGGAGTGAGTTATTAAATCATCTCCCAAAACATTCACTTTAATTCCATGATAGGCATATGGCATGATTTATCATGTGACATTTAGGTTTACCTCCCAAGTTTTCACTATTCTGTAAAATGCTATGATATAAAACATGTACATAGCTCCCAGTGTTTCACTATTCTGAATACCATAATGAACAAAATTCCTTGCTTTGTGAGAAACTACCATTTTTGTAGGTCAAAGGCAAATGTTAACAACTGTATATGATTCAACCTAATATTTGTGATGGTAATTCTTTTGGTTCTTTATCTTGACATGTTATAATTTGATTAAAATAGATACTGTAACCTAGATGGAGCAATTAATCTCTGGGCTGCAAAGCCTAAAAATAAATCACTCTAGTTAGAGCTAGCATGTGGGGCCAGATGTTTCCTAAAACTCCCATAACATAATCCTGAGGTCTGTCATTTACCTACCCATACCTTGTGTTCTTAAACGACCTCAAAACTTCTGGATTTCTCACTGACATCCTATTCAAAAACAGCAGAGCTTCCAAATACATGAAATACAAACTGATGGAGTCAATGAGAAAGAGACAAAGTCTCAAGTATAGTAGGAAAAGCACTTTTCTCAATTATTGAAAGTGCGTATAGATAGGAAATCAGTAGAGACATAGAGGACTTGGATAATACCATCAACCAACTTGACCAAATTGATATTTATAGAATATTTTCACGAATGGCAAGATACAAATTCTTTCCAACAACACAAAGAACATTTACCAAGATTGACAATCTTTGGGGCCACAAAATAAGTATCAATAAATTTAAAAAGATACAAGTCATGTAAAGTATGTTCTGTAGCCACACGGGTCAAAAAATGAATCAAAGTGAAAGCAAAAAGAGCATCTAAAGCAGCTCTTAAAGACAAATTGCTAGCACTGAACACCTACCCTACAAAAAGGTTTTCTATGCTACATATGTAACATGTTACTAAGTTCCATCTAACATATATGAGTTTAGAAACAAAAAAAAATTAAAAACTAACAAACGAGACAGAAAGTAAAGATTAGAGCAAAATCAATAAAACAGAAAAAAATCAATGAAACCAGAAGGTAATTTTTTTTTTTTTTTTTTTTTTTTTTTTTGAGAGAGAGAGGACGCAAGTGAGGGGTAGAGAGAGAATCTCAGGAGGGGCAGAGGGAGGCAGAGGGGTCGGGGGCAGAGAGAGAAGCAGGGCTCATCCAAAGCAGGGCATGACCTGAGCCAAAGTCAGATGCTTAACCACTGAGTTACCCAGGCACCCCAGAAGGTAATTCTTTGAGAAATCAATAAAATTGTTAAACCTACAGCCAGATTGTTTAGAGAAAAAAGAAGAAAGACACAAATTGCCAATATCAAGAATGACAGAGTTGACATAAAAATAGATTCTACACATACTGAAAGGATAATAAGGAAGGACAATGGATAAAGAAGATGTGGCATGTATCTACAATGGAATACTACTTAGCCATCAAAAAGAATGAAATCTTGCCATTTGCAACAACATCAATGTAGCTACAGTGAATTATGCTTAGCGAAATAAGTCAGAGAAAGTCAAATACCATATGATTTCACTCATATGGAATTTAAGAAACAAAACAGATGAACATATGGGAAAAGGAAAAAAAGGGACGGAAACCATAAGAGACCCTTAACCATAGAGAACAAACTGAGGGTTGATGGAGGGAGGTGGGGGGGTGGGGGATGGGCTAGATGGGTGATGGGTATTGAGGAGCGTGCTTGTTATGAGCACTGGGTTTTATATGTAAATGATGAATCACTGAATTCTATTCCTGAAACCAGTATTACATTACATGTTAACTAACTAGAATTTAAATAAAAATTTGGGAAAAAAAAGAAATAACTATTAAATTAATAACAAGGAAGAGAGAAAGAAAGAAAGAAAGAAAGAGAAATAAAGAAAAAAAGTAAAGGGGAATAATATGAACAACTTTTTAAAAAAGTTTTATTTTGAAAAAGAAAGTTCAGAAGGTTGCAGGACACAAAGTTAAATGTACAAAAATCGGTTGTACTTCTATATGCAATAGCATTATAAACCTGAAATACTTAGGAATAAATTTGACCAAAAAATGTGCAGGATCTGCTCACTGAAAACTACTTAGGGAAATTAAAGAGGCCCTAAATAGATACAGGAGTGCTGATGCATAAGGCACATGTACCCCAATGTTTATAGCAGCACTTTCAACAATAGCTAAATTATGGAAAGAGCCTAAATGTCCCTCAACTGATGAATGGATAAAGATGTGGATTACATATACAATGGAATACCAGTTGGCAATGAGAAAGAATGAAATCTGGCCATTTGCAGCAACATGGATGGAACTGGAGGGTATTCTGCTAAGTGAAATAAGTCAGGCAGAGAAAGACAAATACCATGTTTTCACCCATATGTGGATCCTGAGAAACTTAAGACCATGGGGGAGGACGAGGGGGGAAAAAGTTACAGAGAGGGAAGGAGGTAAACTATAAGAGACTCTTAAGGACTGTGAACAAACTGAGGGTTGGTGGAGGGGTGGGGGAGAGGGGAAAGTGGGTGATGGGCATTAAGGAGGGCACCTGTTGGGATGAGCACTGGGTGTTGCACAGAAACCAATTTGACAATAAATTATATTTAATAAAAAATAAAAATAAAATAAAGAGGCCCTAAATACATGGAGAGATATGGTGTGTGCATAGAATAGTCAATATTATTTAGAAGTCAATTTAGGGGCGCCTGGGTGGCTCAGTCGGTTAAGCGGCCGACTTCAGCTCAGGTCATGATCTCGCAGTCCGTGAGTTCGAGCCCCGCGTCAGGCTCTGTGCTGACAGCTTGGAGCCTGGAGCCTGTTTCGGATTCTGTGTCTCCCTCTCTCTGACCCTCCCCTGTTCATGCTCTGTCTCTCCCTGTCTCAGAAATAAATAAAAAAAAAAGTTTAAAAAAATTAAAAAAAAAAAGAGTCAATTATCCCCAAATTGACCTATAGAGTCAAAGCAATCCCATCCCAAATCCTAATAATCTTTTTTGTAGAAATTAACAAACCAATTCTAAAATTTATAATGAAAACAAAGGACCCAGAAGAGTCTAAATAACTTTGAGAAAAAGAGACAAACTTGGAAGACTTCTACTAACCTATTTCAGCACTTATAATAAAGCTACAGTAATTTAGTGTGAGAAAAATTGAGGTAAATCTAGACAAATAGATCAATTAAACAGAATAGAAATGGTGGTAATAGACCCAGACATATATGGTCAATGCTTCAAAGAAATTTCAAGAGCAATTAAGTGGCAAAAAGAATAGCCTTTGCAGTGACTGTTCACATGCAAAAGAAATGAAGTTTCAATCCATGCCTTATACCATACATAAAAATTAACTCAAAATGCATCATAGATACAAATGTAAATCCTAAAATTGTTAAAAAGAAAACAAAGGTAAATGGCTTTGGATGAGGCAAAGATTTCTTAGACATACCAACAAAAGATACGGTCCATAAAAGAAAAAGCTGATAAACTGGACTTAATAAAAATTAAGAATGCATGTTTTTTTTTTTTCTAGTTTGAGATATTTATTGATCAGTGTAAACTCCAACACAGTACATCAACATGATTTTGAGCATTTACAGGGGAAATGGTTCCTGGTTAAGTAGAAAATTATACGAATGACTTCCAGAAAACCTTCATTCTAAGCAGCTTTATAGTCAAACATTTCATTTAGAAGTCTGAGTCCTCTTTCTTCAGTTTGCTATAATCTATAATTACTGAGTAATTATAGATTACTCATTGATCATTGCATTGATCATTAGGACACACTTTATTCTGGATTCTGGGTTACTCTCTTCATCCCAATGGATATCTGGATTGAACAATGCCAGACACGAGACATACACTGCTGCTCCAGTACCTCCAGCTCCAATAAATATGAAAAGAGAAATCAAGCTTGAAGGCTTCTTGGCCTAACCAAGGATCTAGGGGAGCAGATCTTGTGGCAAAGGCCTCTGGTCTGAAAGGAGAGGACACTAAAGCCAGGCCCTAACTAAGTAGTCTCTGCCCAAAGGTACACTCTTTGAAAGATACTATTTGGAGAATGCAAAGTTAAGCCACAGACTGGGAGAAAATATTAGCAAATCACAAATCTGATAAAGAATTTGTACTCTGAGTGTGTGTCTGTGTGTGTGTACGTGCATATATACATACTTATATGTATGTATATATACATACATACACCTTCAAAATGTAATAAGATAAACAGCCCAACAACAAAAAGGAGCAAATAACTTGAATGGCCACTTTCACAAAGAAGATATATGGATATCAAAGAGCCCACAAAAATGGCTCACCACCATTAGTTATTTCAGAAATGCAAATTAAGGGACTCCTGGGTAGCTCAGGTGGCTAAGCATCTGACTCTTGATCTCATCTCAGGTCTTGATCTTAGGGTAATGAGTTCAAGCCCCACATTGGGCTCCATGCATGAAGCCAAGAAGGAAGGAAGGAAGGAAAGAAAGAAAGAAAGATTAAAACTAAAATGAGATCCTACTACACACCTCGAAGAATGGCTAAATTTGAAAGGACTGATTACAGCAAATGTTGGTGAAGATATACAAAGCAACTAGAAATCTCATATATGGCTACTAGGAATATAAAATGGGACCACCACTTTGGAAAACAGCTTAGCAGTTTCTTAAGTCTGACATACACCTATCATATGATCAAGCCATTCTATTCCTAGGTAATTAATTACCAAAGAGAAGTAAAAGCATGTATCTAGACAAATACTTGTACATGAATGTTCATCACAGTTTTATTTGTAATAGTCAAAAACTGGTATCAACCCAGCTGTTACCAACAGATGAGTGGATAAACAATTTGTGGTATATCCACACAACGGAATACTACTAGTAATAAAAAGAAATAAACTACTGATACACGCAACAACATGGATGAATCTCAAAATAATTATTCTGAGTTAAAAAGGGCAAAAATGAATACATACTATAGGATTACACTTGCATAAAATTAAACAAAAAATGTAAAGAATCTGCAGTGACAGAAGACAAATGGGTTGTTGCTTGGAGACAGGGTCCACTGAGTAGATGGGATGATAAAGAGGCACAAGGAAACTTTGGAAGGACATATTCATCATCTGGATTGTGGTGATAGTTTCACAGGCATATACATGTGTCAAAACTTACCAAAATTGCACACTTTCAGTATATGAAATTTGTTGACTGTCAATGATAGCTCAATAAAGTTTTTAAAAATCTATTTGAAAAGGTGAGAATACGTACATCGTAACTAAAACGGAAAAAAAAAAAACAGGAGGGGGGAGCCCAATAACGATGTGCCCATCATTCCTTCTACCTCATTGAATGGGCTTCTTAGTACATCACTTGGTTACCCACAAGCACTTTGGACATCTTAAGACGTTGTACACTCTGTGCCAAACATTGGAAGCAGGTCGGGTAAATCTGGACAAACCCAACAAGTGCCTAGAAGAAACACACATGACTGCAGTCACATGACACACTCCTTCAAAGAAGGCCAACTGGCATTTTAGCTTCTAGGTTTCCACAAGGCATATTCTTACGATTCTTTTTTTTTTTTTTAATTTTTTTTAACGTTTATTTATTTTTGAGACAGAGAGAGACAGAGCATGAACGGGGAAGGGTCAGAGAGAGGGAGACACAGAATCTGAAACAGGCTCCAGGCTCTGAGCTGTCAGCACAGAGCCCGACGCGGGGCTCGAACTCACGGACCGCGAGATCATGACCTGAGCCGAAGCTGGTCGCCCAACCGACTGAGCCACCCAGGCGCCCCTTATTACGATTCTTTTAAGGCCCCTCCTCAAATCCTTGCCTGGCCATGTCCATCAAACCTGAAGTATTCTATCACAATCCCCAACCACCACTGAAAAACCCTCCTTAGACCAGTCTTCCAACCCCAGTAAAAATCCAGACTTTGCCCTTTTGCCCTCTGACATGCTGCTAAGGCTACTCAAAGTAATACTCTTCCTCACTGTGCAAGCAATAAATGGACTGTTTTACTGACAATTCAGGAAAATATGATCATTCATATTTTCTCTTCTGAATTATTAATCTTTGCCCATTTCTTCATTTTGAATGTATATTTTGGTTTTGATTTGCAGTTTGAAAACTTTAAATCTTTTCTTTGCACTACTTGATGTAAATATTTTCTCGCTTTCCTCTTATTTACTTTTGTTTAAAGTCATCATAAAAACAAAAAACTTTTGGTGCTGTACAGCCTGGGTTCAAATCTCTCCTGCTACTAGCTGAGGACCCTTATGTATCAGGTAACTCTCTGTGAACCCAGATTCCTCATCTGCCTCCCACGGAAATTAAGCTCCATGAAAGAAGGCATTTTCCACTGTTTTGTTAACAGTTGTACCTTCCATTCTAGGAACAGTGCCTGATACATATAATAAATGCTGGAAAAATATTTGCTAAACGAATGAATCTATAAAGCCAGAACAATCTTATTTACCTCATGCGGTTGTTGTTAAGAATCTATTAATCCTCATAAATTTTAGTCTAGAACAGTGCCTGGCACACACTAGGAGCGCAAGAAATGTCAGCTTCCTCTCCCGTCACCCAAATCCTACCTCTCAGAGAAGTTTTACCTGAAAGTCTCCCCTCCCACCCCCACCTCCCCTCAGTTAAGTCTTTCCCTTTCCTGCTCCCACTCCTCCCACAGGATTTGCACCATTGTTCTCCTTCAGTGTGGCTCACGTGTGACCAGAAGTTCTTAACCTTTGGGCAGCTGTGAGCCCCTCTGAGAATCCAAGGAAAGTTATGAACACTCTCCCCAGAAAAACGCACCTATGCACACACAACACAGACTTTTCCGTACAATTTCAGGGAGCTCACAGAATCCTGCCACTAAACTGCCATTTTAGATTCCTTAATTAAGTGGATATTAACGTCAAAGACTCCTTATTGCTTCCGAGCAGCAAACCTCAACAGGTCACAGGAAATTCCCAGCGCTGATCTTTAGTGCAAGGGTCAGAGTCCAAACCCGGCGTCCCGACCGCAGCTCCTCTGAGATGCAAATTGCCCTCCGCCCTTCGGGCCCAGGGCGCCTATTGTTCTTCCCCGCCGCATTTCAGAGCCGACCCCTCACCCTGGCGGGGGGAAGGGCGCTGCAGGGGAGAAAGGGAGTTTCTAAATGGAAGCAGAGGGCTCTGGTAGGTTCTAAGATCACTTGTAAACTGTGGCAACCCTGCTCGTGACTTAGTTCTCTCAGGCTCCCAGTCGGTAAGCAACAAGCCCTAACTACCATTACGACCCCTGTTCCTTGTCTTCTGTAACTGGAACGAGGAATAAAACGGGAGGCTGTCCCACTGCTCTTTCAGGAAGAGAAAGACTATCCTGTCCTGTAACGAGGTGAAGCGCTCAGGCCCAGGGGCTAGCCACGTGACTTCGTTTAACTCTTGTAACCGTCCGAAGCCTGTTTTGCCTTAGGAAGTATGGGAGTAGCAGCACAGACCTCATACTTTCCCTGCGCGAGGGAGAGGTGACCAAATCGCCTACACAATGTGTTGCACCTAGAAGCGCCGGTGATTGTTAGCGGTTAGGTGTTAATATTAAGGAGCAACTCAGGCCAAGGACGCCGCGGGGCTGGCGTCGCTGCGGGGGGTGGAAAGCTGAGCGCGGGGGAGCTCTGAGCTTGCGGCCCCCACCCCACGCCCCGAAGCCCGGCTGTGTGCGGACGCCTTCACCCTCCAGTCTAGGTGGTCCATGGCTTCTTTGTGTTCTAGAGCTCTCCATGACAAACGCAGACACCGTGGAGGGCTCCACCGCCTTCCCTCCCTCCAGCGCGGGTTAGGACTCCCCCACCCACGAATGGCTCCGTCCCCGGGCCAAAAATCAGTAGACCCAGACAACCTGAAGGGTTGGTTCGGCCTTTTCTTTCATTCTTCTGATTAGAAACAGTCCCAGAGGCGACGCGATTTGCCCGAAGTCTGCAACTTCCTGGAACGGGAAACCAATCGGAAGACTTCCGCGTCGCGGCTCTTTCCGCCGTGATCAGGTTACCCAGCGCCTCGGGACCTGCTTTTGAAAAGGAGAGGTCGACCTGGGAGAGCCGCTGAACGAGATACTCTTTGGAATCGGTAACTGCTTATGGCAGGCGGTGAGAGAGTGGGGGTGATACAGTGTGGAACCTGCGTCCCCCCAAAACAATGTCAACAATTTCAAATTGCTTTCCGAGGTCCCGAATTTTAGGGGGTGCATCTTCCAGGGGGGGGCCTGGGAGCTTACCTGTTTTGTTTACCCGCCCAAGTGCCTAATGCAGAGAAGTTCCCTAATAAATATTTGCCGAGCGGATGACTGCACAGCCGAATGAGCCCCGTTCCATCATAGGGATGTAGGAGGATTTGCGGAGCCAAGCCCCACCTGGGAGGCACCTAAGTCCTTGCCAGTTTTTCTCAATTATGGCTCTGCAACGAATATCCTCTGTGCATAAATCCTTGACTGCATCTCTTGATTATTTCCTCAGGATATTTTCCTCGAAGTGGGATTACTGAGTTGAAGGGTATGCACATGTGTAAGACTCTTGATTCAGAGTCCCTCCAGCCGCGCCAGAATGAGTGAGTCAGCTTCCCAGCAAGCTGGCCAAAACTCGGTATCATCGGCCTTCGTTTTTATTTCTGTCTGTCTTTTTTCTTTGCCATCTTGATAAGATAAAAATGATATCCCATTTTATTTGCATTTCTTTGTGGACTAATTAGGTGGAGATTGGACTGACTTTAAAGAAATATTCTTAAGGAGCACCGAGAAATCCTGTGTGGAAAAGGAGACCGTGACAGCAGGCACATTCTGCCCAGTGAGGTGAAACCAAAGGGCTCCAATGGTCTGGTGTGATTTGACCAGAAGATGTAAACACATTTGAGCCTTGCTCCAGAGGCTTCCCCTGAGCAAGGGAGGGGAAGCTGTGACTTACTAGCTTCCCTATGTTTGTTATTTTTTGTTATTTTCATTTCCTGATGAGGAGTAAATGTTATAAAACAAATGAAAACCCTGTGTAATTATCTTTAAGGACAGCAAGAAAAAGTAGAAGTGGGAAAACTAGTTCACTTTAACGTCAAGGGAAAGGGGGAGGGGGGAGGGGTGAAGTTTGAAGCCTGTTTCCAGGCGGTGGGAGGGAAGTCCCTGAAGATGGGGCTGGCAGTGGGGCGGGGAGGGAGTGAGCAAGAGGCTTCCCAGGGCTCTGGAGACTTCCTTCTGGAAAGGCTGCTATGTGTTTGTAGCGCTTATGAGGCCTGTGGTCCCTGAGGACCTGGAAAGGGCGTTTAATGGACTTTCGAGGATCAAAGTTAGATTGCCAGGGACAAAGGAAGGTTGTGAGGAAATGGAGGCCACTGCATCTCCGGCCGTGCTCCGGGAATGGGGAGAAGGTACCTGTGGCATTTTCCCCGGACAACGGGAGATGGTGGTCCCTAGAGCTTTTGTGGGCTGTGAAACGGTGGGCGCTTCTCCCCCAGTCTGAGCCGCTCCCCAGCTCTTACGATATCCGCTAGGTTCTTTTATAAACCACACCCGAGAGGATAACTGATTTGCCAATGTTTACAAGCAGTTTTATTTACTAATCTAGCTCTCATTTACTGTCAACTAAATTTATAGTCCTAATTACAGTCCTCAGCATTTTCCTAATAATAAACATACAGGATGTGTTTTATGTTTGTTTGTTTGTTTGTTTTTAACTGTGGGGGAGTTTATTTTCTTGATTACTTTAAATTTCCTATTAAAGTCTTAAATTTAACCATCAGCTTCTCACAGCAATCTATGAACTTTTCTGCCACTTTAATTCTTCTAAAAGGGCTCAAGCCAAATGCGAACCAGGGGTTCTTAGAGGTTTCAGTGAATGATTTCAAAGCCTTGTCACACTTCAAAATCACTTGGCGGCTTTCAAAAAATTAGTTTTCCCTCCCTCTTGGGAGACTAATTTTTGTAGGGCTGGGACATACTCAGAAACTAGTAGTTTTGAAAAACCTCCTCGGTGATTCTTAAGTTGCTGCTATAAAAGCCAGTTTTGGGAAACTGTTGTCTAAATGCTAAATCTATTTTGCCTGTCTTTGTTTGTTTGTTTTTATTTAAAGAAACTCATGCTTGTGGAGCAAGCAGGGAAGGGGCTGGGGGTGGGGGTAGAGAATCTCAAACAGTCTCCACGCTGTCAGAGCAGGGCTCTCACCCATGAATTATGGAATCGTGACCTGAGCCAAAACCAAGAGTCGGACGTTTAACCAACTAAACCACCCAGGCACCCCTATTTTGTTTGTCTTTTAGTGAAATTTGGAAATGGCAGCTTTAACTTCCAAAATGTTAAATAATGCTTTGCATTTCCAGAAAATACTCTTTTTTTTTTCACCTCCATCGCCACCCACCCAGGGCTTGAACTTCCTGAACCCTTCAGTCCTTCCTTACCTAACACTTGATGCCAGATGATGCCATTGTTTTCAACAATCGGTGTCCCCTCTGGTTTTCCTAGATTCCTGCTTTCTCCCTGTGGCAGCATATTTTGGACTTTCTTTTGTGAATGACAGTTGGCCTTTCTTCCTGTGCTTTCTTAAGCCCTGCTGCTCTTCAAGGTGTCCTGGATACTTGAGGTAACGGACCAGGCACCATAGAATCCGCTCCCACAACTGGCATAAGGTGCTGTGACTCTCAGATCTTCACCTCTCACTGTTTCACTGGGAAGTCTCCAGGTCCCCACATTTCAACTACCTACCAAGCATTTACTGTTAGATATCCCACAAAGCACCTCAGACTCAGTGTTTCTCAAATATTACATCCCTAGCTATGTTGTTTCTGTGAGGTTTTTTGTTTGTTTTGGGTTTTGTTTTGTTTTGTTTTGTTTTAGTAATTTCACCCAACATGGTGCTCGAACTCACGACCCTAAGATCAAGAGTCACACACTCTTCCTACTGTGCCAGACAGGTGCCCCTGTTCTTTGTGTTTTTTATCTCAGTGAAGGGCTCTACCACATTAGTCAAGCTAGAAACGTGGGGGTAACCCCATTCATTCATTTAAAACCACTATTCTAGGCACTGGGGATAACAGAAACTACAAAAAGTCGTGCCCTCCAAACACTTGTATTCCAGAAGGGGAAGACAGAGAGTAAGCAATCAGTCCCCAAATCTAAGAGATTCCAACTTACTATTTTTTTAAAGGTGAGCCAGCTTTTTTTTTTTTTTTTTTTTTTTTTATATTTATTTTTGAGAAAGAGCAAGTGGGGCAGGGGCAGAGAGAGAGGGGGACAGAGGATCAGAAGCAGGTTCTATGCTGACAACAGAGAGCCCGATGTGGGGCTTGAACTCACAAGCCACAAGATCATGAATGGAGCTGAAGTCAGACACTCAACCGACTAAGCCAGGCAGGCACCCCCAGATTCCAACTTCTAATATTTCTAGACTCTGTCTCTCCAGTCACCACCTTAGTTCAAACCCTTGATGGCCTCCCTCTTTCTCTTACTCCCTCCAGTCCATTCTCCCCACAGCAGTGGGGAGCTGAATCTTAAATTGTAGCCTCTAGCTTTAAGCTTTCCATCCCTCCAGGAGAGAGTCTTTCTTTGCAAATCTGGGTTAAAGGGTTTTATAGCCTCTAGGCCCTGCTGGCCTTTCCATCACTGTCTCCACCCAGGTGAGCCACACTCTCCTCAGGCCACACTGAATTATAGCTGCAGGCTTCCCATACCTGCCATTCCACGCCTTCTCTCCTGCTTAGCTGACTCCTGTCTGCTTTGCAGGTCTTAGCTCAGGTACTATGACAGGCAGCTTCTGAGGTGGCCCCCACTGATCCCTGGCTCCTCATATCCAGCCCTTGGGATTCTGAAGAAAGGAATGTGGCAGAAGCTGCCTTGTTGTGAACTGCTCTGTGATGAAGGCCATGTGACAAGGAGCAGAGGGAAGCCTCCGGCCAAAAACCTGTGAGGAACTGAATCCTTCCAGCAGTGATGTGAGTGAGCTTGACACAGGGGTCCCCCCCCCCCCCAGCTGGGCCTTCAGATGAGATGGCCACCCCAGCAGTCAGCATTAACCGCAACCTCATGGAAGACCTTCAGCCACGAGAGGCAGCCAGTTAAGCCATGCCTGGATTCCTGACCGCCCCCCCCCCAAAAAAAAACCTGTGAGATAATAAATGTTTGTTGTCTTAAGCAGCTATGTTTTTGTTAATTTGTTACACAGAAATAGATAACAAATAGACTTCTGGACCCCTGCCTCTCCTCCACACCAATTCAGTGCCCTTCTGAGTTATAGGGCCAATGGTATCTCCACCTGTCATCCCCAGTATTTAGCCCTTAGTATTATAATTAGGGATCTATGCATGTCTGCACCCCTAGATTATGGGCTCTACCAGGAAAAGGAAGAGAGGATAGTAGGATGTTAACTTGATGTTAATGCCTGCTTTGTGTCCTATCAGTGGAATCCTGGTGTTTATTTAACACATATCCTACTATTTTCCCTCTCAAGACTCTGAATCCCTGCTCTGCTTTGGCCACGCTTTTGTACAGCCACAGTGTCCACAGTGATAGCCCCAAAGTGCAGCTGTAACCCCAGGAAGACCCTCTGGCCCGCTGGAGCCAAGCCTCCCTGCCCTCTCCTCCCAGAGACACTTGTGTGCACGCGCACACACTCACATTTCGGGCCCACTGCCCTCTACTCGAGAGTGGGTGGAGTCACTCCTTGCTCCTTACACACACACCCTCAGGCTACACTTTTGTGGGTTTTCTGAATGAAAGGTGGGAGGGAGAGCCACCTTCTGCTTTGAACTGCCCAGTTCCTCCACCTTTATTTGCAGCCAACTGAACTGTTCTGGGAGGACATGGGTGTGGGTCCCCTGGGGGAAAAAAAAAGGAAAAGAAAAAGAATGCAAGTACTTCTGGCTGCTTTCATTTTCTGGTGTCTCAACCCACAGGCCACTCGCTATCTGACTCAACCCTGAGATCCGAATGAGGTGCTACCTCTGGGTTCCCAGAGTGCTCTGTGGCACCTCCCTTGGGGCAGATAACAGCGCTGTCCTCTGAGCTCCTGTGCACTCTCCTGCCCTTTGTTAGACAAAGGACAGTGCCCTTGGCCTCCTGGTGGCCCTTCTGTTACCCTGTGTCAGCTCTACATACAAGGGCAGCAACTGCCCCAGACCCCCCAGGCACACTTCCTACCACCCTCCATCCCCCATCCCCTCAACCAATCTACCAACGTGTCTGTTGTGTCCAAGCTGGATGGATAAAATTTTTTAAAGACACGCCTGGGTATGAACACACCTCTTTCTAGTTAAGAAGTTTCTAATAACATTGCACCTCTGGCGTGTGCTTCTGTCCTGTCCGCCTTCCTCCGGCACTCAGGGGCAGATTTCCTCTTGGCCTTCCTTCTGTGACTGCTTTCTGCTCAGCTGCTCATGTCGCTAACAAGATTATACCCATCAACTGTGCTCTAGACGTGTCATAGTATGATAACAGGAAGGACCCGGACTTGGGGGTGACAGATCTGCCACTTACTGTATTTGATCCTGGCTGGGTACCCAAACTAGGCCTCGTCCTCTGATTGGGTGTACTAATAAGCTGTTTCCCTCTATTGTTCTGAGATTAAATTAAATAAGCTGTGCGAAGCATGTAGTAGTAGTAGTAAGTGTTCAATAATGGCTTCATGTGTGTGTGTGTGTGTTTTAAGTTTATTTATTTTGAGACAGCACAAGCAATAGAGGGGAAGAGAGAGAGGGAGAGAGAGAGAGAGACAGAGACAGAGAGAGAGACAGAATCCTAAGCAGGCTCCACACTATCAGTGTAGAGCTGATGCAGGGCTCAAACTCATGAACCGTGAAATCATGACCTGAGCCGAAGTCCAGAGCCAGACACTCAACCGACTGAGCCACCCAGGTGGCCCAAGTTCTTGTACATTTCAAAAAAGAAAAAAAGACGTCAACAATCTTTGTAATTTTTCCTTGAAAATGCAGGAAGCTAAAGATTGTTAATGTCTAGTTGAAAAAGTGCTACATTCGTTTTATTTGTCTTTTTGGCAGGAGATAGAGTAGGAGAAAGTTGAGGGCGATGCTAGGGGACCGCTGGCTTCCTGGTTTTTGATCGGACTCTGCTGCTGTTGTGGAGAAATGCTGTGGAAACCAGCTGCTCAAATGCCCAAGGAATGGATGTGCCTGAACCTGCCACTGACTCCCAGGTGGTAAGGTGTTTGTCATGCTTGTGTTCCAGTCTCTGTGCCTCTGCTCTGGCTGTCACCGTGGAGAGCAAAGTGCCCCCATCATGAGTTCCCTTCCTGACATTATCTCATCAGGTTGATATGTGAATTAAAGGAGATAATGAATATAAAGAAAATAATCCAGTGTCCAGAACAGAGGTCAGCAAACTTCATTCAGCCCCTAGGACAAATCCAGCCCTGCCACCTGGTTATTTCTTTTATTTTTTTAGTTGAAGTATAGTTCACATACAGTGTCATATTACTTTCAGGTGTACAATACAGTGATTCAACATTTCTATACATGTCTCAGTGCTCACATCATGATAAGTATATTCTTTTTAAGTTTATGTATTTTGAGAGAGAGAGAGAGCGAATGTGTGAGCAGGGAAGAGGCAGAGGCAGAGGGAGAGGGAGAGAGAGAATCCAAAGCAGACTCCATGCTATGGAGCCCGACACGGGGCCCGATCCCACAAACCCTGAGATCATGACTTGAGCTGAAATCAAGAGCCAGACCCCTAACCAACAAAGCCACCCAGGTACCCCATAGTAAGTGTACTCTTGATCCCTTTGTCTACTTCAGCCCTGCTCCTACCTGCCTCCCCCTGCCACCTGTTTTTGTATGACCCATGAGCTAAGAAATGTTTTCACGTTTTTAAATAGTTCAAAAAATTTTGAAAGAATAAAATTTTGTGACACCTGAAAATTATATGAAATTCAAATGTAAGTGTTCAAAAAAAACAAAGTTTTATCGGAACACTGTCAAGCTCATTCATTCATTGTCCACGGATGCTTTTGTGCTTTTCTGGGATGAGTAGTCGCAACAGGGTATGGACTGCAAAGCTTAAAATATTTGCTATCTGACCCTTTACAGAACAAATTTGCCAAGGGGCGCCTGGGTGGCTCAGTCGGTTAAGCGTTCGACTTCAGCTCAGGTCATGATCTTGCGGTTCATGAGAGTGGTGTCAACTCAGAGCCTGGAGCTTGCTTCCAATTCTGTGTCTCCCTTCCTCTCTGCCCCACCCCCACTTGCACTCCGTCCTCTGTCTCTCAAAACTGAATAAACGTTAAAAAAAATAATAATAAACAAGTTTGCCAAAAGCTCCAGTTGAGGTCCAGCAGTGATCATGAGAGTTATATGGAGCAAGACTTTTATTAATCAGTTAACCTAGCAGTCTCCACCTTTGGCCACAGTTCAGAACCTTCCTTAGGTGCCCCATTACACTTCCTAACTGGTTCTCCTTTACAACTGCAGCTTATCCTGTAACAAAGCAAGTATGAAGTTTATATTTCCAAATGCAAACCTGGTCTCATATGTTCAGGTTTATGTTTATCTTATTTAATTTCCACAGCAGTCCTATGACAGTGGTATTATGACCCTAGTTTTACAGATGAGGACCCTAAAGCCCATAAAATTTAGGTAATTTGCCAAAAAATGATATAGCTTGGGAAATGGCAGTAATAAGTTTTCTGAGGCAGTTTCAGTAAGTATTCTCACCACGCACGCTGCCTCTCTCTGCCTCTCTGGCTTTGTTTATTCTATTCTGTATGACCCTTGGTCACTTCCTGTTTGGGGTGTGCACCCCAATCCCACACGGAAATCAAACATCAGTCCCCTGTCTACCAAGATGAATGGCTAATTCTCTGGTCGACTCTAATTCGCTGAAGGGTAAAAGCTAACCTCAGCTACTCCTTCCACTCCTAGGTAACATTTTAATCCCAGCGTATTTCAACGCTATCCTTCTGGAACCTACACCGCTGGCTTTTGCCGGGGGTCTCTCTGTTGGCGGACACTATCTGTGGGAAGAGAACACAATGGCGGGTTGATAGGAATTTCTATTTGGACAAGTGTGACTCTATTAAAATCACACTATGCAGACTCTCACCTTTTCACAGGGCACTTGTGTAATCACATATGTGTTCATTTTGACAAAATGAAAAATGTTCTTCCTTTGTACTTTTCCATTTGGGTGCCTCATGCTGGCTAGTAATGCCAACTTGTAGCAAAGGAAAAGCCCCGAGATAATGTTAAATTCAACGGTACAGTATTTACACCAAGCTTAGTAGTAAACCTTGGTGTTATTTTTTTTTCTTCATCTTTCTTATAGAATCTAGACTTATTTTGTCTCTATTTTCATAGTCCTTTTTAGACCGTTACTTCAAATCAGTCTTTTCCCTTCTGGATACAGTTAATTTCTCCTGCATGGAGCCCATCCCCATGTGGCCACTCAGAAGCCAGGGCAGGCCAAGGGGAGAAGAGCACTGAGTTCGTTTGTAGCATTGGCTTTGAAGCAACGACTTCCAGTGACTATGCTTTCAGGAAGTGTGCACTATACTTCTGGGGGCCCAGTGCCAGTTGAAGAGCCTTAAAGACCCAGTTGAAGGTGTCTTGCTAAGTAAGTTTCTGCTTTCCTGGAAAAGCAAGTTTTAAATAGTAAATGATTTTAAAGAAGCTCGTTAGGAAAGGCATATTTTACCTCCTTTCCTGTCATCATTATAATAGAGGATTCAATCAAGTTTAATTTATTCAGCCAGGTGCCTATGGACGCTGCCTCATTTGTTTGGCTTTGTTTTCACAAAATCCCTTGTCAACTGTGTTCCCAGTGTCAGTGAGCTAATCCTTCCCCTCTGTCAGATCCATGGTAGACAAAGGCCACTAACACAAAGTCTCCACAATGAGAACGGCAGAGGATCTATTAATCTGTCAGTTGCCTGTGAATTATGGCCAAGATATTTGCCCAACATATGGCACAAGGTTATCACGTTGTAAAAGCCACTCATTTGAAGCCAAACATCCATGCATGCACACAGACGCTCATAACTACTTAGTGTATAAAAACATTATGCCCAAGGACAAGTCTTCTTGGGGATTTGAAGCTACCACTAAATAACAGTAGAGTTAATCTATTGGGGGTGTTTTATTTTCTATAGCATAAAAATAAATTTGAGATGAAATAAAATCACAGCAGCTTTCAGGGATAATGTAGATAAACAGCCGCATTTAGTTCTAATCCTCAGTTAGGACTGAGGGGCATGGTCCTCTGACAGGAAAGAGTTCTATAACCAGAGTCCAACTCATCCGTGAGGACACTTCAATGGGAAGAAACAATGGGATATCATGGAGGTGGGTGCCACCTGGCCTTCAGTCAGGGCCAGGAAGTTTAGTTCTCACCTTCGCAGATGCAGAATCTTAATCAGTAGCCCAAACAGGACTCAGATACTAACTCACTAATGAAGCTCAAAGATAGGAATATATAAAAGAGAATGCCACATTATTCATTCCCAATGAAAAATACAACTGCCCAACTTTAAAGGGATTGAGTCAGCCTAATCAAAGAATTCCCCCCCCCTCCCCCCCGCCAGTAAAAGAGACCCATAGCAGAACATTCCTGTGTGAGCCAAAGCTTACGGTGGGCATGCCCCTTGGGGGACGGTGGTTGCTGGGTAGAGGAGAGAAGTGGCCACAGTGGAGCTGATACAATGGGAGTAGCGTTAACCACTTTCAGAGTCCCGGAATTGTTTTTTTTTGTTTTTTTTTTTTATTTTTTTCTTTAACGTTTATTTACTTTTGAGAGAGAGAGAGAGACATAGCGTGAGCGGGGAAGGGTCAGAGAGAGAGAGGGAGACAGAGAATCCGAAGCAGGCTCCGGGCTCCGAGCTGTCAGCCCAGAGCCTGACGCGGGGCTCGAACTCACAAGCTGTGAGATCATGACCCGAGCCGAAGTCGGACGCTCAACCAACTGAGCCACCCAGGCGCCCCCCGGAATTGGTTTTGAACTCCCACAGGGAGTCAGGTATAGTCCGAAGCTGGTCAAAAGGTATAGGGAGGTTTTATGAGAAACTCTATGTGATTCTGACAAAAGGCCATTCAGAGTTAGAAAAGGGGCCCTGTGTTCGCTTCCTGGGGCTATGTAACAAAGTACCACAAACTGGGTGGCTTAAGAAAACACAAATTTATTTTCTCACAATTCTGGAGGCTAGAAATTCAAAATCAGGGCATTGGCAGGGGTGGTTCCTTTTGAGGCACGGTGGAACGATCTGTTCCACGCCTCTCTCCTTGCTGCTGGTGACAGGTGGCAATCCTTGGCGTCCCTTGGCATATAGATGCGTCACTCCAATCTCTGTGCCTCCTTCTTTACACAGTGTTCTCCCTGACCACACTCTAGTCAGGCTCCCAACTTTCTTCTCAACAGGGCCTCAACTTCCTAGTTCCATGTCCTTCTTTGGGTCACCCCATTTTAGCCAGAATTTTCACCCTCAACATCTGATTGGGTCTGTCATCCTCCGTCACCCCCCCCCCCCCCCAGGTGATGTCTGCCTCCACTGGGCCGCCTGCAGCAAGAATCCTGTTAGGTTAGCCTAGCAAAAAATTCCCTCCTTACCTCTGATGTTTTTTCCTAGTAATTGTCCATCCACTGACCCCCACCCTGCTCCCTGGCTATAAATTCCCACTTTGCCTTGTGTTCCGGGTCAAGATTAATCTCTCTCCTGCCAAAACCCCATTGCAGTGGTCTCTACACCTACTGCCATAATACCCCGGAATGAAATCTCCCTTCCTATTATTGTTTAACAAGTATCATGACTAATATTTTCTTATAAGGACACCAGTTATATTAGATTACTGGCTCACACTACTCCAGTGTGACCCCATCTTAACTAATTATATCTGCAATGCCCTTATTTCCAAATAAGATCACGTTTTAATGGGTGTCTGGGTGACTCAGTCACTTAAGCATTGGACTCTCTCTCTCTCTTTTTTAGAGACTCTTTTTCATTTGTTTATTTATTTATTTATTTTGAGAGAAACAGAGCACAAGTTGGGCAGGGGCAGAGAGAGAGGGAGAGAGAGAATCCCAAGTAGACTCTGCACTGTCAGTACAGAGCCTGATGCAGGGCTCAAACCCATGAAGCTGTCAGATCACGACCTGAGCTGTAAGCAAGAGTCGGACACTTAACTGACTGAGCCACCCAGGTGCCCCAGCATTGGACTCTTGATCTCAGCTCCAGGGTCATGAGTTCACACCCTGTGTTGGGCTGTGTGCTGGGTGTAAAGCCTACTTTAAAAAATGCATTTTGAGGTACTGGGGGATTAGGACCTCAACGTATCTTTTTTTTTTTTTTTTTTTTTAATACACTCCATGCCCAATGTGGGTTTTGAACTCAACAACCCTGAGATCAAGAGTCACATGCTCTACTGACTGAGGCAGCCAGGCACTCCCTCAACATGTCTTTTTCAATTCAACCCATAGCCATTCAACCCATAACAGGAAGCCTCACTGCTGTACACATAAAACATAGTGTAATAGACATTCTAATGTCACCTCATACACTTTTTCCCCCTCTTCTGGTAGTATTCCTTGCTCATTTCCTCCCGTGGGAGAGTGTTATTGCCCAGCCCTTTACACCTGTGACTCCATACCCCCAGCTGCACAGCACTGAGATGTCACTCAAGCAGGGCAAGTAATGTCCTCCCTCAGATTTTTCTACGTAGAGCTAATAGAGGGAAAGCCCTTACTCTCTGGGATGTGGGGTTTGTGCATGAAACCCCAGACCTGCTGCAGCTATGTCCCCAAATACATGGAGAAAACTTATCTGCAGGAGGTGAAAATGAAGCCAAGAGGAAGAAAAGAGCTGAGACGAGGGACAGAGAGCCAAGGCCAGATAGCTTAGAGGTTCTTGCTTCTAGCTTTTCCCAGCGCTCAGCCCCAGCTCTTCCAGGGTCACGACACTAATCATGCCCGCTTTGTGTTCGGACAAGTTGGAGTTGGTTCTATGACTTGGAAGGAAAGGAGTCCTAGGAGATTCATGCAGCATAGTGAAGATAAAAGAGACAGAGCATTAAGGGAACCTTGAGGGCTTTACCTTGTGGGAACCCCCTGAGAGCCCCCAAGGAGGAGGACATCCTCCCAGAGGAGCAGTGGGGCTGGGTGGAAAAGAGAAGTGGACTCTGAAAAATACTTGGTGACACTTTGGGGGGCTGAGGCATGTATCTCTATATAGGGGCCACTCAATCAGGAATTTTGGTGTTGAAGCTCAGCTGGACTTTGTTATGCCCCCGGGGACCTGAAGAGATTTCCATTAGAAATGAGAGGACTATCAAAAGACTAGTTGAGGGGCGCCTGGGTGGCTCAGTCGGTTAAGCGTCTGACTTCAGCTCAGGTCACGATCTCGCAGTCTGTGAGTTCGAGCCCCGCGTCGGGCTCTGGGCTGATGGCTCAGAGCCTGGAGCCTGTTTTGGATTCTGTGTCTCCCTCTCTCTCTGCCCCTCCCCTGTTCATGCCCTGTCTCTCTCTGTCCCAAAAATAAATAAACGTTAAAAAAAATTTTTTTTTTTAAAAGACTAGTTGACATGGAGTGACTGGCTGTCTCAGTCAGTTGAGCATCCACCTCTTGGTTTTGGATCAGGTCATGATCTCATGGTTGTGAGACCGAGCCCTGCATTGGGCTATGTGCTGGGCACGGAGCCTGCTTAAGATTCTCTCTCTCCCTCTGCCCCTCACTCATGCATGCACTCTCTCTCTCTCTTTCTAAAAAAAAAAAAAAAAAATTGAAAAAACATTGAAAAAAAAAAGAAAGAAAAGAAAAAGACTAGTTGACGAGTCTAGAATCCTAGCAAGGTGGACCTACACAAGCTATATGACATAAATATTTACTGGTGTCAAGCTCTGATGTCTGTTTTCACAGTGTAATATGCCTATCAGGAAGATATTAATTTATTCATCATTCAACAAATATTTATTAAGGGCCTATTATGTCTCAGGTGCATTGTAAGGATGAGTAGTGGTACACAAAAGACATGTAATTTCTGCTCCCATGGAGCTTTCAGTCTATGGGGGAACATATATTCAACAACAAATAAATACTCTAGTAAATGTATAACTACAATTTATAGTATTATAAAGGAAAGTTATGGGAAGAAATTATGAGAGACCTATACTACTTTTTTAAGATTTTATTTTAATTTTTTTAACTGATAATTTATTAAAAAGGTTGATTTAAGTATCTGCAATGGTGACTTCAACCTCGACTCCTGACTCAATACTGATGGAAGTAATCTGTTTGACAATCTCAGAAGGACTGTGCAAATCAATGAGTCGCTTGTGGATCCTCATCTAAAAACGATCCCAAGTCTTAGAACCTTCACCACAAGGAGTTTTGCTTGTAGTGATTCTCAGAATCTCGGTAGGCATCCAAACTGGTCCTTTCACTCTGAGATTCTTTTCTTTTGTGCCTCTGATAAAGTCTCCTTCTCCAACACATACCTTCTCCAAAGATTTTATGTTGTGACTGGTTAGAGTAATTCTAATTCAGTGAATCTCCACCTTTGGTTCCACAGGTGTCTTCCTGGTGTCTTTAAAAGCCATGGCTGCGGCCTGGCTTCCTGACTTGTTCCTCGGCCAGAGTGAACAGCTGTGAGTCAGCAGAGATTTTATTTTTAAGTAATCTCTACACCCAATGTGGGGCTCAAACTCACAAGCCTGAGATCAAGAGTTGCATGCTCTACCAATTGGGCGAGCCAGATACCCCAAGAAACCTACTTTACATCAGAAGGTTGAAAAAGGCCTGAGGAGAAAGTATCAAGACTCGCAGGTTGAGTAGAAGTTTGTCAGACAACAAATGTATGGGGAGAGGAATGAAAGGCAAGGCAAGGGAAGGAAAGAGAATTCCATGCGAGGGAAATAGTAGATGCAAAGACCCTATAGCCAGAAAGAGCTTGACTAGAAAGGAAGGCAAAGTATAGCTGAAGTGTAATAAGAGAGGGAAGAGAGTGGCTTGAAAAGAACCCAGAGACATAGACAACAGGCCTATGTAAGGGTTCCAGATTCTATCCTAACTGCCACTATAGGACAGAAAACCTTTCCACAGCAGAAAGCCACTGAAAAGCTTTAATTAATGTTCCAAATTACCTTCAAAGAAAAAAAGAATTAATTGAAGAAGGACAAGAGAAAAGCGAGACCAGTTAGGAGGTGATTTGCAGTAGTTCAGAGGAGAGGAGATGGCAGCTTGGAGTAGGTGGTGGTAGAGAGGTCTGGATTTGAGCTACACATGGGAGGTGGAACTGAGGGCACCAGGCCTGGTGTGGGCACAGTAGGTGCTGGAGAGGGAGCCATCAAGAATGACTTTCAGGTTACTGGCCTGAGCTTCAGGCAGTTGGTATTGCCATTAACTGAATTGAGAAATAATGAAGAAGGATGTTGCAAGGAGAAGGGCAAGGAAGATCAAAGAGTGGTTTTGGTTTTAACATGTTAGGTAGAAGATGCCTGTAGCACTTCCAAGTGGAGATACCAAGTACCAGTCAGATATGTGAGTCTCCCATGATACATGAAAGATGGGAGCTGGTGGTATATAAATCTGTGAACCACTTGAAAAACAATAGGATGAGACTACCTAAGAAGGGGGCCTACGGACTGAGATCAGAGGAACTCCTTACACTTAATTGTTTGGTACAAGCCAATGTGTTAACAGTGGAGACTGAAAAGCTACCACCAGGCAGTGGCAGAAACACCAAGAGCGTAGTGCCACAGATTCCAAAAAGAGAATGTCAGAAGGAGCCACTGGTCACATGTATGAGTGGCTGAGAAGTCCAGTAGGATGAGGATGGAAATGTGTATTGGCAAACAGAAGGACTTTTGATGGACCTCATAGAGAGTTTCCCCAATGGAGCCTTGAGGGCATAAGCTAGACTGGATGGGATGAAAAGTGAATGGGAGGTGGGCAATGGAGTCAGCATGGGTAGACAATGCTTTCAAAATCTGTATTTACTGTGGGGAGTAGAACAATGGGACAGAAACTCTAAAGGGAATGTGAGGTCGAGAAGGGCAGATTTAAAGATGGGAGTTACTGCCACATATGTGACTACAGATGGGGATAATTTCAATTGAGTAAGGGAATAAGATACAAGAGACTGAAGAGGACACACTCTCCTCCAGGGCTAAGGGGGGCAACATCTACCTCCAGTTTCACTCTACTTTTATTGCTGATCCACAACCTTCCCTCTTCACTGACTCCTTCAGATTGACATAAGAATGCTTCACTTGCATTAATATTTTTCATTTTCTTTATTTAAACTGTGAGTCAGGATCTTCAAAGGAGACAGCATATCTTTACATTCATTCCATTGCACGTTGATTTTATAGTTTAGCTCCTTGGAAAGTATTTCCATCTTTCTTAGGTACTATATTGATAAAAAATGTTCTGTCCCAATGTACCAACTCTATTCCATAGGTGATTGCCTAAGTGGCATGATTGGAATAACCTAGTAAAGTTTATTCTTGCCCCAGAGTATCACTCAGTAAGAATTAATAATAATTAATTTAAGGATAGGACTTACCTTTAAAAAGCGTCTTAATTTCATAGATATTACCTCATTTAATCTTCATAAGAGTTGTAAGGTAGGTTTTGTTATCTCCATTTAGAAATGAAGAAACTGACACTATGAGATGTTAAGTGATTTGCAAGATTTCAGAGTTAATAAATGGCAGATCTTGGGTAGTCTACATCCAAAGTTTTAAGAAAAGCTCTAGTTGGATCTTTACATATATAGACCTTTACATACATGAGACCTATATAGATCTCATGGACCTTGAGATTGATGTAGAAGGTGAGATAATCCACAGATGTTCTGGCCACATTCCTCGGCCCTGAGCCACTAGGAGCAGGAGTAGGGAGGGAAAATGGAAGCAAGAAAGCACAAATCTAAAGTTCAGCTGGCTCAGTCAGAAGAGCCTGTGACTCTTGATCTCAGGGTTTTGAGTTCAAGCCCCATGTTGGGTGTAGGGATTACGTAAATAAATAAATTATTATTATTTTTTAATCTGCTCTGAAAGGCACTTTCACGTGCCCTGAATTCATCACTTGGGAATCTTTCATGGATCAACTGTCATTTCACATAATTCAGCTCATGTCCTCACAAGTCAAAATGAGACTGAGAAACAACTTGGTTCCTGTGGACAATCAGACTGAACTCATGCATTTATTAACTGCAATTAACCAGGACAGGCTTATGTTATTCCTCTTCTTGTTCCAGCACATAGGGCGGAGGGTAGAATAAAAATCTTCTGCAACTTAATTTTCTGAGAATGGTGTTTGAAGTTGGGATGAGATAATGGATACGAAATCTCCTTGAAAATGATACCACAACATTGCTGCGTGATGCAGTCTTGGTGGTGTTGGAAGGGATCTGGCAGCTCATTGTACGATCTCAGTGTTAGGACCTTGTGAGCCAGTGACTCTGTCTCCTACAGAAGGTGACAGGGATGTTGTGGCTCCTGCATCCCCCGGCTGCAGAGCTCCACTTGCCAAATGACCCACTCCTCTTCCACCACACCAAGAAGATTCAAACAGAAGTCGGTAAAAACAGCCCGGAGGCCCAAGTTGATTCTTCCTTGTTTGTAGTAAGTGAACAAATGTTTGGGGAAATGTCCACTGTGTAGGTAAGCTGTAGGAAGACTCCACACTTAGTGATAGGTAAACCAAGAAGAGGCGTTCCTTTCGCAGGAAATTGCCCTGGTAAACTAGACAAATGAAGGTTTGTAATGCAGCTTGATTAAAGGATCAATATTGGATTCAAAAGGAGCAGAGTACAATCTCATTTCCATCACTTACTAGCTGTGAGACTTTAACTTCATTTCTCTTAAGTTTATTTTGCTCGGTGATAAGATGGGTATGATAATAATAATGCTTAGCTCACGGGGATAAGTAAAGAGATAAAGCAGATGAAAGGAATGATGTAGATGAAAGGTGCCTGGGGCCTTCCGTAATGGGGGCTAATATCAAACATTAATTCCCTCCCTCCTTCACCCCTAGTTTAGCCACCATCTACAGGTGCAATTTAAACACCCTGAGGAAAGGTTGAGGAATCAAGTGAGGTGTTGAAAACAGTTTCTCCAGAGCGGATAAAGCGTGCTGGTCTGGAGACCTGGGACGTAGTGGGTGTACTGGGGGCTTGGTGCCCTTGGGGCTGTAGAAAGCCAGATGCTTGCTGGTTTAGTAAGGTTTAGACTAGAGGCCATGAAGCTTGTGTCACCAATCATTTCTGACACATTAAATAAAGTCTGTCATATTGGCTTCTAAGTTCAAGGTTTTAATTCACCTTGGAGGGCAAAGCATTTTGCAGCTCGATTCATTGCCTAGTCGTGTTCTCTTTCCTGAACTCATGTGCTTCTCATTTCTCGGAACCAGTTTATCAAGACTAAAGACTAATGCCTGTGCTGTTAGCTCCTCTGGAGAAAACAAAACCATTAACGATAGTTAACATATTAATTGCAGAAAGAGCTTCTTTAAGTTTCTGTTGGCAACAAGTTACCGGTCTAATAGAGTAAGTGAAGTGCATCCAGACTCAATTGAAAACCTGGCCAGGCAGGATTTTTAATCTTCATACTTCAGGTTTTCGTTATTACAGTTGCCAAAACGCCAAGCTTGTAATTTACAAGTAGTACCCATGTGTCACTTAGAAAGAAACCCAAACCTAAAAATAGAAATGAAACTCAGGAAAACACCAACCCAGATAAATAAATCTTCTGTCAAATGTAGAAAGCTTGTAGACCTGTGCTCAAGGTTACACCAATTGTTTAAATTTCAATGGATTAAAGCAAGTGCATTGACCAGTCGGCATGGTGATGCCCAGGGGAACGTGACAATTTTTTTCATGTTTCAGAAAATCTTTTCACATCATTTCTTGCTTTTTTTTCTTCTGTCTGATTATTCAGTTCTTCAGTAACAGACTCTTTTTCTATAACAACCAGGTTAATACTTCTATTGGGACTTAATTTTACCTAAAGCATTGCACATACAGGACCAAGGCCATTGACCATCCCCATGTAGACCTTTGTTACCTTGCCACACATTGCATCCCTAACCCCAGCTAGTCGTTGGAAATGTGTGTGCCATTGTTAAGGATAGGACAGAAGTGAGATGTATAGTTGGTAACCATTGACTCCAAGCCTAAAATTTTGGACTTCTTTTACTCCCATACCCCAGCCAGTAACCAAATCCTGCTAATATTTTCTTAATCTTTTTTTTTTTTTTTTTTGATATTATCCATCCTTCCTTTCTCTGGTGTGATGGTTAGTTTTATGTGTCAACTTGGCTAGGCTGTGGTACCCAGTTATTTAATCAAACACTAATCTAAGTTTGTGTTGCCGTGAAGATATTTTGTAGATGTGGTTAACCTCTACAATCAGTTGACTTAAGTAAAGATTATCTTTGATAATGTGGGTGGACTTCATCCAATCAGGTTAATTAAAAAAAATTTTTTTTTGATGTTTATTTTTGAGAGAGAGAGAGAGTGTGTAAGTGGGGGGAAGGACAGAGAGAGAGGGAGACACAGAATCTGAAGCAGGCCCCAGGCTCTGAGCTGACAGCACTCTCATGAACCACAAGATCATGACCTGAGCTGAAGCTGGACACTTAACTGACTGAGTCACACAGGCACCCCTTATCTAATCACTTGAAAGTGTAGGAGAGGGAAAGAATTTTCCCAACCCTCTTAGGGCTTGTATATAGGAGCTGCAAATTAAACTGACAAAAGACAGGTGAACAGGAGGGAAAAAATGGGGTTTAATTACCCACTCAATGTGCATATAGCACAATGATGAGACCTCATTGATGAGTAATTCATAGGAGTGGTTAGAATTTGGGGCTTATATACCATGATGGGGGTGAAGAGGATTGGGAGAAAGGCACTTATGGGGAAAAAAAAAATGACTTTTTGGAAAGATAAATGTGTTTTCAGAAGAATAAACAGGAGATAAGAAAGTTTGTGATAATGTTTGTCTCTACAGGTATGAGTAGTCTTTCTGTCTCCTTCAGGGCCATAAAAAATCTCCTCTGTACAAGGGGTTTGTGGTAGGTTTTTATTCACATTTTCCCTTCTGGGAATAGATCTGCCCTGAAGAGAAATTCATGGTAGCTTTTTATTTCCCAAAAGTTGCTGGTGTTAGGGGGAACTCTGAGAAAGCTTTTTCTTTGTCTCTCGAATCTCAAGTATCTTCAGCTTATGATCATCTTTATACCAACTCTAGGATTCCAAATGGGTCCCCACAGAAGACTGTAAGAGCAAAAACTAAAGTTTCCCAGAAAGGAAGTAATTCTGCCTCAAGACTGCAGTGTCAACCACCACATAAGTTCTGAGTCTCCAGCCTGCCTGCCCTACAAACTTCAGACTTGTCAGCCCCGCACGTGCTGGGCCAGTGCCTTAAAATAACTATCTGTCTCCTTCTCTGTAGGTACATAAGTGAGAGAGAGAGAGAGAGGGAAAGAGAGAGGTCTCAGTCCTCTGTCGCTATCATTTCTATCATCTATCTATCTATCTTTCTATTTATCTATCATCTGTATCTCATCTCCTATTGCTTCTGTTTCTATGAAGAACCCTGAAAGATACACATTGCCACTATCCTTAGTCAAAGACTATTGGAAACTTATCTAGTCTCTGTATTTGAAGTGTTTCTCTGCTCCAAGTCTTACAAATCAACTTTAAGTTCCTCTTCCTTTGGCTACTCCCCAAAGCCTGCAGGACATGGCCCAACTCACAAAGGAGGTAATCTAGTCACTCAGCATTTTGGTGCACCCTACCGATCCAGCCTCATTTCCCAGCATGATCTTTTGTTCTAGAAAGCTAGTTTTCTGGTTCCTGAGTGTGCTGTGGACATTGTCATCCTCTCCCTATCTCCATTTTTTATCACCTATTGTCCCATCCCCTCATCTTTGCTTGTACATATCCTACCATTCTTCTAAGGGCCAGATTTTCTGGCAAATCTTTCACGGCTTGTATTAGTTTCCACTTGCTCTTGTAATAAATTACCGCAAACACAGTGGCTTAAAACAACACAGATTTATTCTTTTCTAGATCTGGAGGTCAGAAGTGAAAAATCAGTTTCTCTGGGCTAAGATCAAGGTGTCAACAGGGCTTATTCTTTCTGGAGGCTCTGAGGGGGAATCTATTAACTTGCCTTTTTCACCTTCTTGTGGCCACTTATATTCCTCGGTTTGTGGTCCCTTCTTCCATCTTCAAAGTGCATCACTCCAAGCTCTGCTTCTGTCATTGTCACATGGCCTTCTCACTCTCTCTTATAGTAAAATCTCCTTCTGCCTCTGTCTTATGAGGACACTTGTGATGACACATAGGGCCCAACCAGATAACCCAGAATAATCACTCTGTCTTTTTTTTTTTTTTTTTAAAGTAAACTCTATTACCAATGTGGGGCCTGAACTCATAACCCCGAGATCAAGAGCCACATGCTTCACTGACTGAACTAGCCAGGCACCCCTAATCTCTCATCTTAAAGTCCATAATTTAATCTCATCTACAAAGTTCCTTTGGCCATATATAGTATCATTCACAGGTTCTTTGGCATAGGTTATCTCTGAGGACCATTATTCAGCCTATCTATCCTTTCTACTTCCTTAACTCCAGCCAACATGGCTGACTGTTGCTGTCTCTCCAACATCCTCCACTTCTTTGTATCCCTGTTTTCTCTCCCATCTAGCCTAGTAACTTATTGTCTCTAGAACTCCTGAATCCTGCCACAAGGGGAAAATTAGGCAACTACAGATCATCACCACTACCAACTTATGATGTCCCAACTCAGCTGAATCCTCAATCTCCTCAACAACCCTTTGAAAGCACTCTCTCCACTCCACCCAGTGATGGCTCCCTCACCATTCTTCTCAATCTACTCAAGTACAGGAATTTGGCTCTTACACAGACTAACTGGCTTCCATTTCATGGAGAGAAATCAAGGTCATTAAACAACAGATACTCGATTTCACCTATTCCTAAACATGTGGCTTCGTTTTCCAGCGTGGCTTCAACCATTCCACAAGTCTCAGAGAATGAGATATCATTCTCCTGCTGCAGACTCACTCATCCACCTTTGCTCCTGATTCAAGTCCCTGTTGTTTTCCCCAGGACCTTACTTTATCAGACATCCTCTCTCTTTATCTCCAGGTTCTTCTTCTCAACTCACTGGTCCTTGGATGTTAGCCTATGAGCATGATCAAGTTATTCACACACCAGAACAGAACAAAACAAAACAAAGCATATAAACAAAAAGCTTCCCTTGACTTTTCATCCCCCTCTAGCTTCTACTCCTCTTTCCCCTTTTCAGATCAGATCTGATTATCTTATGCTCTAAACCTGTTCATTTCCCAGTTCTTGTGACCATCATTCAAATTAGAAACAGGGGACTTATTCTAGACTTTGAGCTCTCCTTCATATACATCCAGTCAATAACCAAGTACTTGTTTTCCCTCCTTGGAATCTCCCAAATCTATCCTTTTTTTGTTCATTCCTATCCAATTATGGCCCTTACTGAATGTTGCCTAAACTACAGTGTTAAAAGCTTAAGTGATCAGCCTGCCTCCAGTCTTATTTCTTTTAATCCATCCTCCACACTGCACCTAGAATTGGATACTTAAAAACATAAATCTAATCATGTCACTCCCCTGCTTAAATGCTTTTAATGGTTCCCATTGCCTACAGCCTAAGTCCAAACTGTTTATTAACATGGCTCACAGGCCCTCCATAACCTGACCAGACTTATTCCCCATAAATCCCAATCATGCACGTGACGCTGTAATAATTCTGCGTGTTCCTTCAACATGGCATGCTTTTTTCCACTTATGGGCTTTTGCTTGTGCTGGTTCTGCAGTGTGGAAAGCCCTGCCCATGTTTGCTCACCTGTCAACCTCATATCCATCCTTCCAGATCCACTCAAGCAACATGCTTTCTCTGAATACCAGACTGGACTAAATGCTCCAGCCTTGTGTGCCCTTAGGACCTTGCACATACTTTATCATGTTATGCTGAAATCTATTAACCTATCTGTTTCCTTACAAACTCCTTAACTTGAGGGCACAGACCATCTGAACTCATATAGTAATAACAGCAAGTATATGTCATGTAATATTGAACTTGTATTACTTTATTTTGAGTGGGTATTTACTTTTTATGTCGCTGTTATGTCTCCCTTACGGGGCTGGAAGCCCATTAAGAGTAGGAAGTATATTGTATAACATTGTGTACCCTTATCATATAGCAGATTATATGCATGAAGGTATTTATTAATGATTATTATGGTGAACGTGATGAAAAATAACTCAAGCATACACTTTGTTGATTGTGGGTCAGCTCTATCATCCCTGTGTAATAACAACAGCCCATTTCTGGCCAAATCTAATTACAACAAATTCCAACAAGATTTCTAAATCCTTATACTGATAGTTAATATAATACATGTAGATTTTTGTTGTTGTTGTTGTTGTTGTTGTTGTCGTTGTTGTAATTATAAAACTGTCTGGCTAAGAGGCAGACATATTAACAAAAATAGTTTCCCTTAGTGGGCAATTCCTCAGGTGAGGAACACCATATTTTATGAGGCATATGTAGTCAGTCCTGTTTGACCACATTCCTGGTGTAGTCCCCTTAAGTCCTTTTCCCCATCCCAGATAAATTCATCCTTTTTCAAATCACTCCCAGCACTAGCTAGTCCTCTTTTGCTATCTTATAAATTCAAGGGAATTTGGGGGAGCCAAGGCAAATTCTTTATTTTTCCACCACAGTACAATCAGTTTTATTCAAGCGTGATATGGATCAAATGAGGATGTCTTTCAAAGGAAAAGAAAGAGCAAAGCCATCATAAAGGGGCAATATGTAACCTGAGGGAATGACCTAAAAGCCTGTTGTCTTCACTCCTTATGGCTGTTTTGGCTGTTTTTGTGTTAACATCTAGGGTGTGTTTGAGCACACCTCTCTGCCCCAATTGTTTTACCTTTTTTCCTCATATTACACTACGTCCCTTGAGCTTATGCTACCTGATTCTTGCAGTGTCCTCTCTTCACCCAACCACTTGGAGTTGTCTTCTGGTAAAGACAGCTCTGATTCTACATTTGGATTTAAAAAAATCATTAACGATTATGAGTAATTTGACAAATATTTATTGGATATCTGTTTTTCACAAGGCACTATGAACATTCAAAGATGAATCAGGTGTGGCTGAGCATAGCAGTCCTCAACTCTTGGTGTGAATCAGAATGACCGATGCAGGTTTTAAAACATGCAGTTAACCAGATATCAACTCTAGAAATTCTGATTCCATTGGTTAGTGGTATGAACATTTTTTAAAAGTTCATAGGTATGTCGATACCGACGTTAGACAAAGACACTATAAGTAAAGAAAACTACAGCGAAGCATCCCTTATGAACATTGATGCAAAAATTCTCAACAAAACTCTAGAAAACTAAATTCAGCAGCATATTCAAAAGTATTATGCACCATGACGTAGTGGGGTTTATTCCTGGAATGCAAGAATGGTTCAAAATCATTTTAAAAAACAAAACAAAGGGGTACCTGGGTGGCTCAGTCAGTTGAGCATCTGACTTCCACTCAGGCCATGATCTCACGGTTCATATGTTCAAGCCCCACATTGGCCTCACTGCTGTTGGCACAGAGCCTGCTTGGGATCCTCTGTTCCCCTCTCTCTTTGCCCCTCTCCCACTCACACACTGTATCTCAAAAATAAACAAACATTTATTTAAAATAAATAAAGGGACGCCTGGGTGGCTCAGTTGGTTAGGCGACCAACTTTGGCTCAGGTCATGATCTTGCCATTCGTGGGTTTGAGCCCCATATCAGGCTCTGCACTGACAGTGTGGAGCTGGGAGCCTGCTTCAGATTCTGTGTCTCCCTCTGTCTCTGCCCCTCCCCTGCTTGCGCACGCTCTCATGCTCTCATTCTCTCTCGCTCTCTCAAAAATAAATAAATATTAACATTTTTAAAAGTTATAAATAAATAGCAAAACAAAACAAAACACATGATTATCTCAATTGATGCAGAAAAAGCATTTTGATAAAGTTCAACTGTTTTTTTAATGATAAAACACTCAACAAACTAGGAATAGAAGGAAATTACCTCAACATAATGACAGCCATATGTGAAAAACCCACAGTGAGCATCATACTCGATACAAAAGACTGAATGTTTTTCCTCTAAGATCAGGAACAAGGCAAGGATGCCCCACTTTTGCCATTTCCATTCAACATGGCACGGGAAGATCTAGCTAGAGTGAATAGGCAAGAAAAATAAAAAAACATCCAAATTGGAAAGGGAAGAAGTATAATTATCTCTATTTGTAGATACAGGGAAGAAAAAGATTTCCCTTGGCCCTCCTAGGGTTCCTAGCTACATTTGAAAATTGAATGAACAAAGATTAAGGGGAGAAAGCATACAAATTTATTTGTTATGCAACATGAGAGCTTTCATAAGAAGACCCCAAAAAACAGTTAAATCTGAATATTTTATGCTAAGTTTGATGAAGAATGGACAATCATGAAGAAATACGATAGGTCAAAGAATACAAGGTGAGTGTAGTAAACTTAGCAAGGTCTGCTTGTTCAGATTCTTCTTAGCATCTCTTTATCTTTGGAAATAAGGATGTTCCTTTCCTCTGGTAATAGGAATGGCATCTCTCACATGAGAGTTTTATGATCTCTTTCAGGGGAGAAGGATGGGAAGGAGTGACCTTCCTGCTTCTGCCATTCTATCAAATTCCTTTAGCTTGAAATATTCAATATGCCAAAGTGCCATATTTGGGGCAGTGGGCCTTAAATTTCATCATAGATTATATGATCTTATGTGTAGAAAAGTCTCCACAAAAAGAGTTATTTATTAGTTAGAGCTAATAAATGAACTCAGCAAAGCAGCAGTATACAAAGTCAACCTGCAAAAATCAGTTGCATTTCTATACACTAACAATATACAATCTGAAAAGGAAATTACAAAAATACTTCCACTTATAATAGCATCAAAAAGAATAAAATACTTATCAAGGCACCTATGTGGCTCAGTTGGTTAAGTGTCATACTTCAGCTCAGATCATGATCTCACAGTTTGTGAGTCTGAGCCCTGTATTGGGCTCTCTGCTATCAGCATAGAGCCTGCCTCTGATCCTCTGTCTCCCTCTCTCTGCCCCTCCCCTGCTTGTACATGCATGTGCTTTTTCTTTCTCTTAAAAAAATCAACGCTAAAAAAAATAATAAAGTACTCATGAACTAAGTTAATCAGTGGAGTGAAAGACCTGTAATAAAAACTGCAAAACATTGTTGAAAGAAATTAAAGAAGATATAAATAAATAGAAATACATCCCATGTTCATGGATTGGAAGACCTAATATTGTTAAGATGTCAATACTACCAAAGTGATCTACAAATTCAATGCAATCCCGACTAAAATCCCAATTTTTCAGAAATAGAAAAACCCATCCTAAAACTCATCTGAAATCATAAAGGACCCCAAATAGTTAAAACAATCTTGAAACCTTGAAAGCTGAAGGACCCAAATTTCCTGATTCCAAAATTTACTACAAGGTTACGGTAATCAAAACAGTGTAGTACTGGCATAAAGACAGACATATAGACCAGTGAAATAGAAATGACAGCACAGAAATGAACCCTCACGTATTTGGTCAACTGATTTTTGACAAGAGTGTCAAGACCATTCAATAGGAAAATGACAACCTTTACAACAAATGGTGCTGGGAAAACTAGATATCCACATGCAAAAGAATTAAGTTGGACCCTTTCCTAACACCATATGCAGAAAACTCAAAATGGATCAAAAATTTAAATTTAAGAGGCGCCTGGGTGGCTCAGTCAGTTGAGCATCCGACTTCAGCTCAGGTCATGATCTCGCAGTCCGTGAGTTTGAGCCCCGCGTCAGGTCCTGTGCTGACAGCTCAGAACTTGGAGCCTGCTTCGGATTCTGTGTCTCCCTCTCTCTGCCCCACCCCTGCTCATGCTCTGTCTCTCTCACTGTCAAAAATGAATAAATGTTAAAAGAAATGTTTTTTTAATTTAAATTTAAGACCTAAACCTACAAAACTCTTAGGAAGAAAACATAGGGCAAATCTTCATGACATTGGGTTTAGCAATGGTTTCTTGGCTATGACAATGAAGGCATAGGCAACAAAAGAAGACATAGGCAAATTGGACTTCATAAAAAATTAAAACATTTTCTGTATCAAAAGACAATATCAACAGAGTAAAAAGGCAACCTTGAGAATAGGAGAAAATATATGCAAATCATGTATCTGATAAAGGAGTAATATAATATATAAGGAATTTCTAAAACTCAGCAACAAAAAACAACCTGATTCTAAAGAATTTAAATAGCTATTTTTCCAAAGAAGATACACAGGTGGTCAATAAGCACGTGAAAAGATGCTCAGTTTCAGGGGCGCCTGGGTGGCTCAGTCGGTTAAGCATCGGACTTCAGCTCAGGTCACGATCTCCCGGTCCGCGAGTTCGAGCCCCGCGTCAAGCTCTGTGCTGACAGCTCAGAGCCTGGAGCTTGCTTCCGATTCTGTGTCTCCCTCTCTCTCTGCCCCTCCCCCGTTCATGCTGTGTCTCTCTCTGTGTCAAAAATAAATAAACGTTAAAAAAAAAATTAAAAAAAAAAGAAAAGATGCTCAGTTTCACTAATCTTCAGGAAAATGCAAATCAAAACTACAATGAGATACCAACTCACATCCATTACAATGGCTACTATCAAAAAGGCAGAAAATAACAAATGTTGGTTAAGATGTGGAGAAATTGGAAATCTCATGCACTGTTGTTGAGATTGTAAAATAATATAGTTGGATAATAGTATAGTCGTTCCTCAAAAAATTAAAAACAGAATTACCATATGATTTAGCAATTCTACTTTTGGGTATATACCCCCCAAAATTGAAAATGGGATCTTTTTTTTTTTAAGTTTTATTTATTTATTTTGAGAGAGAGTGAGAGATAGAAGAGAGAGAGAAAATGAGTGGGGGAAGGCAAAGAGAGGAGAGAGAATTCCAAGCCAGCTCCACACCAGCAGTACAGAGCTCCACTTGGGGCTTGAACTCACAAACTGTGAGATCATGATCTGAGCTGAAACCAAGAGTTGAATACTTACCCTACTGAGCCACCCAGGTGCCCGGAAAACAGGGTCTTGAAGAGATAGTTGTACACCATCTTCATAGCAGCACTATTCACAATTGCTAAAACACAAAGCAACCCAAATATCTGTTGGTAAGCTAAATGAGGTATATACATACAATAGAATATTGTTCAGCCTTACAAAGGAAGAAAAATTTCACATATTCTACAACATGAATGAACTTTGAGGGTATTACACATGTTAAATAAGGCAGTCACAAAAAGATAAATACTGTATGATTCTACTTACATGAGATACCTAGAGTAGTCAAAATCATAGAGACAGAAAATAGAATGGTGGTTCCCAGGGGCTGGGGGGAGGGGAGAATGGACAGTTATTTGTCAATGGGTCGAGTTTCAGTTTTACAACACGAAAAGAGTTACAGAGATTGATAGTGATGATTTGTACAACATAATAAAGGTATTTATTATCGTTCAATTGTACACTTACAAGCATTAAGATAACACTCGTTATGGTATATGTATTTTACCACAATAAAAATATTGGAAAAAAGAACTTCACAGGTGATTTTCATGCCCTCCAAGGACTAAAACTATTAGACTTAATTCTCATCATATAGAGATCCAAGCTGCACACGAATCACTGAAATATAAAGCAGAAATTGATGTGTGTCTTAAGATGTACTGACAACATATTAGAGGAATTGAGAGGAGGAAAATACTATTTTCTGTTAATGGAATCAGGGCAAAGTCCATAGAAGAGAACAGGACAATGAATCTGGAATTCGAACTCAAAAGACCTGGTTTCCTTGCACCTCCCCACTTACTATGACATGTGACACTGATTAAGCCTCATAACTGCTCAGGCCCATTTTTTCATAAGTAAATGAGGAGGACTGACATCTATGTCACAGGATTATCACGAAGACTTTAAACAATGAAGAGAGATGAAACATGCACAAAGAGTGATACTAGATCAGAGGTGGCAATCAATAAATGATAATTATGTCTGAACCTGAGCTGGCATTGAGTCAGGCCTTGAAGGATGGGTAGGATTTAAACATTCAGAGATGAGGGGGGAAGAGAATTTGGATAGAAAAAATAAAGAGCATTTATGGCCTGTATGGTTTTATAGCTATTTATATGCACACATCATAAAAAATATTTTGGAAGCTTTAAAGCCAAACAGGATATGGCTCTTGAGTTCAAGAAGCTAACAGTTACCTCAGTAATTTGTCAAACTAATATAGGCACTTTTTCTTTTTTCTTTTTTTAATTTTTAATGTTTATTTTTGAGAGAGAGACAGAGACAGAGAGACAGAGTGCAAGTGGGGGAGAGGCAGAGAGAGAGGGAGACACAGAATCCAAAGCAGACTGAGCAGTCAGCACAGAGCCCGATGTAGGGCTCAAACCCATGAACTGCAAAATCATGACCTGAGCCCAAGTCAGATGCTTAACCGACTGAGCCATCCAGGGATCCCAACACTTTTTCTTTTTATATTCCTAATGTGCTACATGTGTTTTAATAGGTGTTTTTCTACCTTAAAATTTTACATTATAAAAGTAATTGATGCTCATAAAAGTCTAAAAAGGAAAAAGTTATATAAAAATAATATAAAATAAAAAATACATAAAATAAAAATCACTCCTCCCACTTTCTTTCTAATTTCTGTCTTCAGAGGTAACTGTGATTAACATTGTGGTATGTCTCCAATCATTTATTATGCATGTACAAACACATGACATCTATATCTATAAATGTCTCTATATATGTACATGTATATACATATACACTCTATATATTCTTTTTTGGTCTTCAAATGAAATCATACTTAGCCTACTGTTCTGGAAATTTCTTTTTATCCACATAACAGAGTGTTAATATCTTTCTATGCCAGTATGTATAAAGCAATCTCATTCTATGTAATAGCAGCATAGAATTCCATTTTATGAACGTTCCCTCATTAATTTAACCAGTCCTCTATTGATGCATTTGGATTATTTCCATTGCAAATAATACTGGACTGAATAACTTTTTTTTTTAATGTTTATTTAATTTTGAGAGAGAAAGAGACAGAGAGAAAGGGACAGAGCATGAATAGGGGAGGGTCAGAAAGAGAGGGAGACACAGAATCAGAAGCAGGCTTCAGGCTCCAAGCTGTCAGCACAGAACCCGTCGCAGCCCAAACCCATGAACCTTAAGATCACAACCTGAATCTCATGGTTCATGAGTTCAAGGCCCTCGGAGGCTCTGTGCTGACGGCTCCAAGACTGGAGCCTGCTTCAGATTCTGTGTCTCCCTCTTTCTCTGCCCCTCCCCCACTCACACTCTGTCTCTCTCTGTCTCAAAAATAAATTCACATTTAAAAATTAAAAAAAAAAAGAGCTGGATACCCAACAAACTGGGCCACCCAGGCACCCCTGCATTCTATTCATTTTTTTTATTTTTTATTTTTTAAAGTTTTTATTTATCTTTGAGACAGAGACAGAGCATGAGCAGGGGAAGGGCAGAGAGAGAGGGAGACACAGAATCTGAAGCAAGCTCCAGGCTCTGAGCTGTCAGCACAGAGCCCTACGCGGGGCTCGAACTCACAGACTGTGAGATCATGACCTGAGCTGAAGTCGGATGCTTAACTGACCGAGCCACCCAGTCGCCCCTCTATTTATTTTTTTAATTTTATTTGAGATACAGAGAGAGAAACAGCAGTGGAGGGGCACAGAGAGAGGGAGAGAGAAAGAATTCCAAGCAGGCTCCATACTGTCAGTGCTGAGCCAGATGCGGGACTCAAACGCACAAATCATGAGATCACGACCTGAGCCAAAACCAAGAGTCAGACGCTTAACAGAGCCACCCAGGCACCCCAAGAATTCAAATTCTTAAAAATATATATTAAAATTTTTAAAATTAACTATAAGCAAAATATTAAATTCTTCTAGACTCCTGGATATTTTGTTCCCAAAGCTCTTAGAAATGGCAACCCAGCATGTTTCTCCGACTTTCTGTACCATGTGTCTGCTTTCTCTCTTGACTGTTGATGATGTGGCATGCTGACCTTCAGTAATGATTTAAATTATTAGAACAGAGGTTTTCCCAGGAAGTGGACTCTATGGCAGGAGGATCAATTTCTTATTGACATTTAGAAAAACAAATTTTCATAGAAGAAAAATATATTGATTAAACTGATTACAATCTAATCATGTAGGATTTGTCTCTTGAATACTTTTGGCATGCAACTGCTTCTAACTCAGTGTAGGTACTTCCAAATCCATAGGGCTTAAACCATGATTTCTCTTCGTCTCCAATACCTGACACCTGCTTTTTCCTTTAACAGGATTCATGTATGACTTTTATTCAATCACAGACATGACTCTTATAATCATGTCTTTCCCCACCACCCCAAGTACCATCTCTAAGAACTTATTCCTGATGTTGCCACTGGTTCAGTACTCTTTCCACTCTCCAATTCTCCATCTTAATCCTGATGATAATTCAACTTTACTTCCTCAAAGACACTTTTTCTCACTTCCAGTTTAGATCAGATTCTCTTGCCATACATGAGTAGGCTCACAGTACTTTTTTTTCTTTTATTTCTCACAGTTCATAATTATATTTGTGTGGTTATTTGGAAAGGCTGCCTCCCACATTCCATGAGCGACAGTTTCTGGTTTCTGCATTAGCTTATCATTTTATTGTCAGAGACTGATATTTAGTAGAGACTCAGTATTTGTTGAATGAATGAATGAATGAATGAAGTCCAAGCTCAAATCCCATCCTCTCCAAAAAGACATTCCTAACCTCTTCAGCCACAGTGATAAATCCCTCTCATGATTTTGAGGCACTTATTGATGGTACCACTCATTTTCCCCATGAAATCATAGATTCATAGAGTTCTATAGGAATTTAGAGGTAGCAATCTTTATATTGTAAATAATGCAATTCATTGAAATAAAATTTTTGCTTTTATTTTTGTGAATACCATCATTAGTGATGGAGGGTTGACTTCTGAAATATTTTGAACAATCTTTGGATTATTTGTATGTGTAGAAATTGTTTCTCATGTTTAGCACAAATCTGTTTTGTGATTTTCACAACAAATTTGGTTCCTAGGCATAAACAAATGAGACCATTCGTTCTTCTAAAGATGGTCCTTCAGATAGTCAAAGATTGCTCTCTTGCACAATCAAAACACAACTCCTCCTTCAATTATTGCTATTATGCTGTGGTTTTCAGCCTCTTTCATCATCCTGATTTATTCTCTTATGAATTTATTCGAGTTTGTCAATGTCCTTCTTAAAATAAAATTAATTTTGTTACCAGTAATTTTATTTTTTTAAAGTTTGCTATTCAAATGTCATGAGATAGTATAAGACTTTAAAATTTCTATACATTTAGAGGTTCCTTTTTCTAAAAATAAATTTGTGACAATTCGTTTCTTTAAGTTCAAAAATTTGAAAAGCTTATTTTAATTAAGTAATAGACACCTTTTCCTAGAAGCTGTCAAATGGTTGTTGGAAGATTGCTTAGATCACATAACCAATTCTATTCTTATAGCTTAAAATTATCTGACTTGCTCTGACCACTTGCTAGTTGAACTTAAAAAGGCTTTAAACAAGTAAGTAACCAAATACTGTGCTTGTTTTGGTGTGAGGAAAAAATTTAGTCCTATGGCTATTATCTGCTAAGGAACCAAACCCAAGGTTTAATAATAATAATCAGCTCTTTCCTGCGCTCAACAAAATGTTTTGATGTGGTTGGTACCAGCCTCTGATGAGGGTATTAGCCTCCATTTAAAAAACAATCATTAGTTGGAGTTAGCATTAGAAACGTTACTAAATTGCTGATAATATCCATCATTACCAGGTAAAAATTGACATTTTCAGTCCCTTACATATGATTTATCATCAATGCAAAGAATATTATAAGAAATTGTAAAGTTGCTCAATAGTTAAGTCTCAAAAGAAGGCAATAAATATTACCAAAGAAAAAGTAGCAAATAGAATGATACAGAAATAAGTCAGAAGAGGTAAGGAGGGCTTGAGCTCCTCTACTTCTGAAATGGTTTTACTATCTGGCACATAGTTATGATCTTTAAATGTTTGCTAAATGAATAAAAATGTTCAGGCACTAGGGATAATTCTACGGTGGGGACAATATACTATAAGGAGGGTGGTTGGCTTAACCAGAGTATCTAGTAACTTATTTTCAATTTCAATTTTTCTATATTTTCAGTTTCATTATTTTTGAGAACTCAGTGTGAGTTTAACATAGCACTATAGTCATTAAAAAAATACTCAAATACTTTTAACATTGTGTAATTCAATCTAGTATAATCCAAATTTATGTATTATATTTTTCACTAGTTACCTTTAATATAAAAAAAAGAAGGAAGAGAAAAAGTTTTAAACGTTCAACGATGGGATGTTCTTTGAATAAATTGCGCTAGAGCCATATGTACAAATTTGTAGAAATTAATTTATTGACGTAAAAAGATGTTCATGATACTGAGTAAAGAAGAGCTAGTTACAAATAATATTTAAGGAATAACAACAAAATACACAAGAGTGAGAGACTGGAAGGGGATACAGTAACATGTCAGACAGCTCTGGGTAGTGGTTTTTTATTTCTTTTCCTTTTTCTCTTCCTTCCTTTCCTCATTTCTCTCCTTTCCTTCCTTCCTTCCTTCCTTCCTTCCTTCCTTCCTTCCCTCTTTCCTTCCTTTCCTTTCCTTTCCTTTCCTTTCCTTTCCTTCCTCCTGCTCTCTCTTTCTTTCTTTTGAAAAAATCACTTGGGCTATTTATATAACAGTATTTTAAAGTAGCCCATAAATGAGCTCTTGGCCCAGGATAGAGACAGCCATAACAACATGTTCAAGTAACAAAATGAACAAAAGAACCTTTGGAATGCACCTGGTTGTTAAAAAATAACATGTTCTTTTTTTTTTTTTTTTTTTTTTAAAGATTCTAAGAAACTCAACTTTTTCTTTAAGGACTTTTTTGCTACCTTTCCTACAAAAACTACCAGATTACTTCTTGACCTCTACTTTGAGACCTCTACTTTGAGGAAGTCTTGCGGTACAATATTGACTTAGTAGCTCTGACGCTTACAGGTACTTTTTTATCTGAACATTATATCCTAAATACTGTAATTCCTGTATTGCTTACATATTTAAATCTATTCCATTCCTGAATTACAGTATATATTCTTTACATAAACTTTCAAGAGAAAAGGCATTCATGATACAATTTTATATTATCTATCTGTCTATATAAAATATATAGATATATCCTATAAGCAATAATTGAAGTTTGAAAAATATTATCACACTTGCAATTTTCATACTTGCAAAAAGCATGTGCTAATTTGAAATTATTTTCAGAAGATCTGTCATAAACCAAATAAGTACGTGAGACAACCCAGGACAACTTCCTAAAATTTTCTTCAAAACGAAGGTAGGTGTTTACGTTGCGGGTCCAACTTGTTACCAATGAAAGCCTAGCAACAGCTAGTAAGCCTACTCCATTTTATTTATTATGATAGGAACAGGCATCATAGACATCATATTAATTGAGGTGAGCACTATAACTTCCAAACTCATTTTAGGTTAAATACAAAAATTCTACACTAAAGTAAAGCTGTTTTGATTTGAGCTAAATCTATAATAAATTTGGAAATGTCCATGTATTTAATACTTTACAAGCAATTATTCAGAGTCCATTATCTGCTGTGCTCTGTTTTAGGCATTGGAGTACAAAAATGAATATAATATAAAATTCTTGCCCTGAGGGAGCTCACATTTTAGTGAGGGTGTTGTTTTTTTCTCTTTTGCAGGTATTTAATATATGGTTTTCATATACAGATACAGAAATATTGTGTTACAGGACCCAAAGAAAAAGAAGAAACATTAGTTGCAGACTTTAGAAGTGGGTTTGTCTTGCATGTATTATGAATTGGTTGTTGAATTAAATTAGTGGTTCAGAAGTATCTATTTAAATCCATATTGTTGACATTACAGTGAAAGCAGTGAAACTTGTCAGCAGATGATTAAGTTTTATGGTTGATGTCCACACTTTTGTAGCTTGGGAACAATATCAAGTTTCTGGGAAAAACATCCTTCCTCTCTCCCCACCCTCCCTCTATCATATTAAATCAGGGTCTCAGCCTATTGTTGTTAGTTGTGTTCTCCAAATAAAGATGTATCAAAATCATTCTTTTTTCATTTTCCACTTTATATGAGAAGAGTTACTTCAGGTTTTTTTTTTTTTTCTTTCCTCCTGGGACAGGAAGCGTTTAGATTGTTGGTTTATTATATATTCCACCAGGGAAAATCTGCACTTCCTTGGCTACTTTTTCCATTCCCAAGACCACCAGTTAGCGGTATTATTTCTGGTTGAATGGAACACCCTTTACAAGCAGCTGGAGGAGGTGTGCATGTTCCTAGATTACTGGCTTTCCACTGACTAGTCTTTTAGGAAAGCTACACTGTTCCCACGGAAATTAACAACCATTCAACTCTTAAGGCCAAAGTTGGGGGGGGGGGGGGGGGAAATTGGATCGTTATGGGTTGGGTTACTGCTTGAGGAGGGCAGGCGGGAGTTTGTGAATGGATAAAATGTCAAAATGGGACTTTATTAAACGACTCATTAAAACTGCACGAAAAATGAGCCTCCTCTGGTCCCAAAGGATTTAAAAAAAAAAAAAAAGCTTCAAAAACCCAACTTCAAACAAAATTTAGGAAATGTAGGAGGCATAAATTCCGTCTGGGTGCTTGCAAGACCACCTCCCCTGTCGCCTCAAGCCAAAAACTGGGCATAGGTGTGAGAATTTTGCAAAAACAGCTTCCAAAACTATTTTTCGATGCGAAATGGTGCGCCCCAAGAACTTCAGGGTGGAAAGCAAGTCAAGCAGCCGAACGTTCTCCCTAGACTGCTAACCTTTCCGCCTTTCCCACCCCGCCACTCCCCCTTCGCCGCAGCCTCCAGCCAGGGGGCGTTTGTTTACGTGACGTCAGCCGTAGTAAGCAGTCCCCGCCCCCGTTTCCCTCTGGCCGCCTCGTTTCCCGCGCCGCGGCGCTTCTCCCCTTAAAAGGACAATAGAGGCCCCGGGAGCGCGCGCGGCCGCCGGGCCTTCTCCCCTCCCAGCCCTCAACGCGCGCGCGCCCGTATGCAAATAAGTTCGATTCAGGAGAATTTTGTACCAGGAGACGCGCGTGCGCAGAGAGAAAGCGGAATCTACACCTTCCCGGCCAGCGGTAGCAACTGCAGAACTGCAGGAGACAATCTTTCTAGACAAGGCAGTTGAGGAGGAGGGAGCGATTAGAAGGGGGGGGGGGCTGGCTTGGCGTGCACTCCAGACCTCGGGAACGTTATTGTGCGTGGAACGGCTGATTTTGGAAGGTGAGTGACTCTAACCATTACTCTGGTGCAAAACTGTCTCACGAGGCTTTGATTTCAGAGTGTTGTTTTTTTTTTCTCTTTTCACCTCCCCCCCACCCCCCAGTCCTTCCACACACACACACACACACACACATACACACGCACGCACAGGAAGTTTTGTCTTGGAGATGGCATTGCTGGGAGCAATGTTCTCGTGATCTTCAGACCCCGGGTTCTTTTGTATACACGTTTAGTTTGCCTTTTCTAATGGGGTAGGGTAGTGGAAGCAAACCGAAAGTCTTGGGGTGGGGGAAGTGAGTGGAGGCTGCAAACGACTGAGGAGTCGCCGGAGTTGAGGGATCCACGTTGAAGGTGACAATGACTTTTCTTAGCCGTAGTGTTCTCTGGCGAAAAGGAGGCGGGTGGCTGGAAGGCCCAAGAGGAAAACGACTTGCTGGCAATCGCGAAGGGGCCCCGGGCCGGTGCATCCGCGTGGGCGCGCGCCTCGGGAGTGGTCGGGCGCGGTGGTTGAACCTCGTGGCTTAGTTTCGTTGCAGCCCCCCTGCGCCTGTTTGAGAAGGGTGGACAATGAGCGCCGTAGGCTCGCAAACTTAAGTTGCCGTCTACTTGCGAGCTGGCGGGCGTGAGAGGGTTTAAATCGGCCTTTTGGGTCAGCGCCGGGGGTGGCCGGAGTGCACGCGGCGTGGCGTTGTTTGCCGAACTCCGGAGGGATGCGGATGCGACAATGAGAGCAACACGCGGCCGCTCTGAAGCAGCCCGGCTCCCAAACGCCCCCCCCCCCCCCCCACCTCCCGGACCGCGCCCAGGCAGCGCGGGGGGCCAATGTGTCTGTGGAGCCTCAAGTTTTGTTCGCGATTTAGTCACCTGTAGCGTAGATGTGGGCGCCACGGTGAGGGGTTTCTGAGGCGACTGTGTGCGGCTTAAGATGGCCAGTCATAGCCAAGTTGACTTGGGGATGGAGGCAACGGCGTTGTCTGCGCCGAAGGAGTGAGAGAACTCCGGAGGGCACTGCTTTTTGTGCTCAACATGACAGACCACGTGCTTGGGGCTGCGACCCTGGTTTTCGCCGGAGGTCTGTGTGAGTATCCAGATCCGGGCCGGCAGCGAGATGCGGGCGCTGTCGGGGCCGGCCGGCAGGACAATGTGATTTGCTGATGATGGCGTCTTGCCAGTTTAAAAAGCAGAGTGAAAGTCGCCAACTCTCCGCTGATGCGGGGCGGGCGATCGGCGTTTCTCATCAAGGACACTGCAAAACTTTGATTAAATGGGCCTGCTGCTGAGGGGAGGACGGGGGGAGAGGCTCCGGACTCTCGGGGAGCGGGGTCTGGACCTCTCCCCGGGGTGATCGTCAAGTGTCTCGCCTCTGAGAAACAATCCGACATCCCTGATGCTGCACGTAGGCAGCGCCCGGCTGGACAGAAAACAAAGAGCTGCATGTGCCCGTGCGGGCCCCGCCGGCGCTCGGGGCGGCCGCCGGGCGGAGGGCCGTGTGGGCCGGGCCCCCCTAACTTCGGGCGAGTTTCGAGAGGGGCTTTTGTCCCTCAGCCCCTCGCGGGGAAACTTTGGCGGCGGTGCTCGCATGAGGTGCCATGCTGGTGCGCGGAGAGGCGGCGTGCTCCGCGCTCCGGGCGGGCGGGGAGGCGGCGGTCTCGGGGCCCCCCGCGCTTCAGCACGGGCGTCGAGGGCCGCGACAGCCGAGGGGCCGGGAGAGCGTGGCCCCGACTTCTTGGCCCGTTACCCGTGGTCCGGAGCTTGTGTCTGGGAGGTCTGTGGATTCGCCTTTGAAGTCGAACTGTTGCCATGTTTGAATTACGTCAGGGCAAAGCCATGAGGAGGAACAAGCCCCGGCAGCGCGGCGTGCGGGAGGCGCGGCCTGCGGGAGGCGCCGGGCGGGCGGGCGGGCGTGCGCGGGGGCCCGTTGTTCCGGCGCAGGTGAGGGAGGAGGCGGCGAGGGACGCGGGTCGCCTCCTGCCGCCCTCGCCCAGGCGAGCGGCTCTCCGCAGGAACTTTCTTCCCGACCCAAGTTGTTCTATTTACCAACAAACCCACCGGGGAGCGTTTCTATTTGCTGCCGTGGTGCCTCTCTCGGCCGTCACCGCTTGCCCGAGGGGGAAGAGCGTTTGGGGGGGGGGGGGCGGCGGCGAGGGCCGCAGGAGGACTGGGGAGAGGCATTTTGCTGCTTTCGTGGAAGCCGGCGCATGCGGCGAGCACCCCCAAACCCTCGTAGCCGAGCCGTGGCTCGCGCTTCCAGGGGACCTAGCCCCGACGACACACGAAAAAACCACCGTGGGGAAGTTTCGGGGCTCCCCGTTGTCCTACAAAGGGAAGTGAGGACTGTGGCTGAATTGTGCGTGCTGTTGTTTTTCTTTGTGTGTTTACGTGTGGGAGGGGGATCCGGGAGGGGCGAGGTTTGTTTTGGTTGCGGGTGGGGTTGGTTTATTGGGGTGGCAGGGCGGTGCAGAGTTTGTTCTGGTAACGAGACCTAGTAGATTTCTTTGTTTTTATTTTCTCCGTCTAACCTTGGGTAACTACAGACAAGTGGGAAGACCAGGAATTAGTGATTAGAACAACACGGATCCTGTGCGAGACAGTTTTACCCCAGCAATACTCCCCCTGCCCCCACACCTCGGGTTGTCCTAAGGAAGATTAAAAAGCAAAAAACTTTTTTCTTCCTTTTAATTTTAGTAATTAAAAATATGAGTTTGACCTTGTCATTAGAAGTACACTGAAAGCACCTGTTTTTGTACTGGAGTTTGCCAGACTTGAAAAGCCTTTTAATAATGTATGTCGCAAAACCGAACACGTTTTTTTAGTTGCTCAATCTAAATTAAATTAAAGTCTGGGAGTTTGTTTCCGTAGGAGTTGGAGAAAAGCCTGATGGCATTTAAAATATTTATATAATGATTTGGGGAAGGGGAAAATCGCCCCTTTGCCCTAAAGGTATGCCGGCTCAATGTTTGGTGATTGTTCACTGCTTTATCTTAGGATGACCTTGAAGAAGCTAGCACGTGGAGAATTGGGCCTTGGAGATTTTCTATGGGGGTTGGGAAGGAAGCTGCGGTGGGGGGGGGGGGGGGACAGGGTAAAGGGCTGGATGTCCCTGCTAGCTTCTTCCTTTTTCCTAAAAACTGGGGTTGCCTTTTGGGTTCCCCCTTTTAGTTTTTTTTTTAAACCCAATTTTTTTTTTTTTTTTGGTATGTGGCCCCAGGCATAGCTCAAAAATTTTGCTGGTTTGACACATGGATGCTTCTTTGGTATTTGGGGTTTGCCTGCAGTCTAGACATCCGATAAGCAGCACTGTATCTGCTGCTGCTTTCCTGATTTCTCCTGCATTTGGATCATGTTTAAGGGTTAGAATCTAAAAGTGGTCGTTACCAGAAAATAGTATCTTTAGATGCCACACCCAGACCAAAAATCTGTACAGATTGTGCTTCTCATTGTTTTGTTATTAAACAGACATGTTTCTCCCATGTTTTGGTGACCAAAGTACAAATACTTAAAGGCAACTTTTAATACTATAGTAACAGTACATATCTGCGGTGGATAGAAAGAACATGTCAAGAAAGTGAAAAACTTTGTATGTAATAAGTTTATGGCTTTCCCTTTGGGCATTTATTTCTCTGTGATTATTTAAGATGCATAAGATGTTTTGTAAGCACACTAAGATTCGTTCATTTGTTTTTCTTAATCAGTATTTTATACCTGGGTTTACAGCTAGTTTCAATATCCTGGGAAATTTCAAATACAATAGAGCTTAATTTTTGTTTTAAATATCACTTGATATGTGCAACGGAGATTTGGTTTATCAAGGTGAATGAGTTGAGAGTGGGAAAGACCAATAGACAAGGTCTACTGTTTTCCTTCTTGCATTACTTTTTGCGGGAGTTCAGTGATGAAAAGTTCAATAGGTAGTATATTCTAGAACCTTGGTGGGCAGCAGGCCTCAAGACTGCTGTTGCATAGTTTTCTTAACTGTAGGTCTGGAACCTGGATGGCTCGTTTTTTTTTTCCCCGAGTTGTAATGAGACCCTAGAAAAAAGCTGGCTCATGGGGCTCAGACTCTAGCAGATTTATGTGAAAAAGCAATTTGATAATGATTTTCCATGTAAAATCAGTTTTTCACTGGTGAAAGCTTAAGCTTAATTTGAAATCTAAACCAACTTCATAAGCTTTATTAGGACAAGTTAGTTAATTTACCATGCCAACACATAGTAGGTTGCTTCAAAAATACAACTTTTTTTCTTCCTTACTGGTGCTGGGAATATAATTGGCTGAGAAAGAAGGGAACACCTTCGTTGAAGTACTAGTTAGTTTGCAAGTCTTGAGTTAAAATGCCTAGGTTGCAAGACTGTGCTCATGTTAAATAAGTCACTTTGTGGTCATCTGCAAAATAGCAATACCTACTTCATAAGGTTGTAAATAATTAAGCAGGTAATATGCTTGGTAAATACTGGCTGTTCTCACAACTTTGGGAATAGACATTTTACAGGAGACAAAACTGAGGCCTGGGGCCAGTGACATTGCTGGGGGAAATATTCAGTAAATGTTGAGTGGAAAGAATGAGTATCTTTGGCCCTCTTCCCCACCTTCAGAAACTGGTTCTGGGAAGACATTATTCTGATTCAACCATTTTACATCAAAAACTCTTGTGGAAATGGAGAGGATGCCATTTTCTGTTTTCCTGATTTCTCTTGTCCACAAGAGACCTGGATTTCCCATACTTAATTTTGACTCCGGGAGGTTATAAATTGAAAATATTTCATTGTCTTTTAGCTCTTCAGTTTCTGTTTTAGTTGAGTCTGCAACTAAGATTTTCTCTATTATGGAAATGATCTGGAAATGCATCTAGTCCAAGAGAAGGCAGTTTGTTTTCAAGGGAGGTTTTCTTTTTGCACCAGAAGTACGAAAGTTGCAGTTAATCTAAAATGATGCGTTTCTAGCTTTGTATTGTTTCCACCTATTATAAGTTTGATTTGTTTTAATGTTATTTTAATTTGGTTCATGTTAATGTATGGTGAGTTTTAACAGCTCTCGTTTTGAGATTTATTTTGCCCCTAATCTTTTCCTCCCCACATACTTGCTTCAAATAAGCAATAAGTATTTTTCTACCAGTTGTTATGAAAGCATTGAGTTATTTATTATTAATCTTCTCTAATTAAAGTAATTCACTTGGTTTACATTTCCTGTAAAGCTTTGAGCCTCACAATTTTTTTTATACAAAAGTCTCTAGGCTAAATGTTAAAGAAAAATGACTCCATTAAATTAAAAACACTAGTTTTTAAATACACCTCTTTATTGTGGACACTGTTTCCCATTCTGTGCATTAAATATACTATTCAGATCTGTTTTGCCTATCCCAGTCTTCAGGTATTAACAAATTCTGCCAGTGTCTGTATACCATGTACAGTCAGCACCTGGTTGTAATATAAAACTTAGTTCCTGCCTTGCAACAGTTTACCATTGAGTAGAGGAGATAATATAGCAAACAAGTATGTGAAAATCTTGTGTTAGGTGTTAAAATACACATATAGACAGATTTTGTTAAAAAATTTTAATTCCTGAGTTAAGGGGATGAGGGAGAAACCATCTCAGGTAAAACAACCTGAGTAGAGATGTGGCTAGTTAATAAAGTTGGTTTGACAATCCTGGAATATCAGGATTCCAAGTTCGGAGCAGCTGGTAGGCAGGGTCAGATCCTGAAAAGCTTTGCATCTTCTTGCCAAGAAGTTTAGATATTATCCTGAAGCCCGTGTTGATACTTTGGAAGAGATGATTATTTGAGCTTTAGGAAGGGATCCCCTGTTTGAAGGTTCTGAGGAAGTCGGTTATGAGGCTCCAGCACCACAATGAAGGACAAATAGGCAGCAGGGACAGAAGGGACATGGACCAGAGAAGTGAAGGAAGAAACAGAATTTTTAAGGATTTCATAGTGGACATGTTGAGGGTCATGCAGAAGATGAGAAGGGAGAGCCCAGTTGAGTTCCAGATTTTTTGTGTGACTGTATATGTGATGACCAAGGTTAGGTGAACACTGGAGGAACATGTTTGGGAGAGAAGATTATGTAATTAATTTAGAGTGTTTAAAGGTTGGGACTTGCCAGGCCTTGTGTTGGTGCTTTACAGATCGTACTCAGAAGAGTTGGGATTTATCCTTATTTTATAGGTGAGGAAATGGAAGGGTCAGACAGCTTAAGGAAATTTTCTGCGGTTTGGGTCAGACCAGATATGTATGGCTATACCCCCTTTCTTAACATTTTTCTCAAGTTCAGAAAGGAGAACAGCTTCACAGAACGAATATAGTCCAATTTCATGATGTTAAAATCTCCTAGAAAAGACCCAAGTTTCTCTTCGCACAAACCGGAACTTAAAAGAAAGCCTTCAGAAATCAGGATTCTACCCTTAGTTTAATTTGTTGGACATATCCTGGGATAGTGTTTATATATTTTTAAAAAATGTTTATTTATTTATTTTGAGAGAGAGAGAGAGAGTGTGAGTGTGGGAGAGGTAGAGAGACAGGGAGGGAGAATCCCAAGCAGGCCCCGTGCTGTCAGTGAAGAGCCTGATGTGGGGATTGATTCCACGAACTGTGAAATCATGACCTGAGCTGAAATCAATAATTGGACACCTAACTGACTGAGCCACCCTGGTGTCTTGAGTTTATATTTCTGTGTGTAAGTCCTATAAGTTCAAGGGAATAAGTGGTATATAGACACTGGTATTTTCATATTCTTGATTCACAGCATCCCTGGAAAGTGGAAGTGAGATTTCACCCTAATATTGCAGAGGGGCAAATAAAATTAGAAGTGACTTCCTAGTCAGTTGTAAAGACAAACGCAGAATTAGACTCCCAACTTGACTCATTATAGTGCTTTTTTCACCAGACTCAACAGTAGTTACATTTCTTAACTGATTATTTGCTTAATCATCTAAGAGAAGATTAATACTATCTCCCCAACCTTTACAGTTTTTTCATCCACTGGAATCACTCTTAATCTAGAATCGGCATACCCAGTGTTTTTTCACACTATCAAAATGGGAGGACCTAGTATTTTTTTTACACTGTCTGGAACTCCAGAGACCTGGATTTGTGATTTTTTTATTTTTAACCTATGCTATTTCAGTTGAAGACTTTATTTCTGAGTTTGACCTCTTTCCTGTAGGATGAGTTCTACATTCTTCTGCTAAGTGTGGGTTTTGTAGACAGCCATAATAAATACTTTACCGTATAATTTCTCAGAGACTAGGTGCATTTTTGGAGAAGCCATTGGCAAACAGGTGGGGTCTACCATCCTTTCTCAGTTTTCCTCTAGGCAAGTTAAAATTTGTCCCTTAAAAATGAGTAAAGTAAATTCAGAACTTCTGATGCTGGGATGTGGACTGGTGTCTGGAAACAGGTAAGAGGAAATAATCGTGTTCAATAGCTCCGTGACTTTCCTTAAGCGCTGATGACACAGGTCTTATTGTTAGGGCACATTGCAACCAAGTGGCCTAGCAGCAGAACACAAAACACACTTAGTCCTGTTTGACTCTTTATGTGAAGTGTTGCTCCAGTTACACTGTTAGTGTTTACTGGATCCTGTACTTACAGGTGATTAAAGATAGCATACCACTGACTAAAAATGGTGTCGCGGGTGGCATTAAAAATTACAGCAACTAAGGGTTGCTCATAACTTTTGATCATGGGTGTTTTTTCGTGTTTATATCTCTTTCTTTCCCATCATCCTGTCATTTAAAGTTCAGCTCTAAAGAAATGCCATCTCCTTCACTTCAAAGTTGTCTTTGGTTGCTTGGTTCCTTTTGTCTTTGTTCACTGCTGCTTCCTTCCCACTTTACAAATCTTTTGCTTGTCTCTTTGCAGCTTCCTTCCCATTCTACTCTATGTCTGTTCTGTACTCTCTGCTGTGGACTATGTTTCCCACTGGGTATCTCTCCATCTGTATGTCTTTGAGGAAGTTTGTTTAAGCTCTCTGAGCTGTTTCAGCTACTACCACTTTGGTTAAGTCAAGGTGTGCGATCATAACTAAGGTTTTGGGACATGGTGCTAGAAAGGAGTAAAGTGAAAGTAATCTTCCTTCATTCTTGCTTCCCTCAGAGGCAACCACTAGTTATTTGTTTTTAAAAATATATTTTAACAAGTCAGTTTATGTACTTAAAGTCCCATTTAAAAAACCCATTATGGGATTGTACTGTATAGTTGTTACTCAAGTTGCTTAATATTACAGACAAGATATTTTGGATAGTTCCCATGTGCACATGTTACATATCTATTGCATTCTTTTTTTTTTTTTTTTAACTTTTTTTAATGTTTATTTTTGAGAGAGACAGGCAGAGACAGAGACAGAGCACAAGTGGGGGAGGGGCACAGAGAGAGGGAGACACAGAATCCAAAGCAGACTCCAGGCTCTGAGCTGTCAGCATGGAGCCCGACATGGTGCTCAAACTCACAAATTGCACCTGAGCCAAAGTCAGACACTTAACTGACTGAGCCACCCAGGTGCCCCTATTACATTCTTTTTATGGGCTGAAATGGTATTCTGTAGTATGAAGACATAATTTAACAACTCTAAGAATCCACTGACATTTAGGATGCTTCCAGTATCTTGTGTATTTTTTTAAAGGTCTGTGTCAGTGTTTTTTTTTTTTTTTTTTTTTTTTTAAGAAAAAGTGATCATTAGAAGCTGTAGGATTTTGGTCTACTGAAAACTAAAACTAAAAACACTTTAGGAATACTTTTTGCGAGGTTGCACTGTTAATTGTGTTTATCAGAATTTCAGTTCCCAAGGTGGTATGGAGAAATTGTGACATTAACTATAAAGTTGATTTTTCACCCGTGGCATATTTACTTCTCTCTCAGTTTTCCTCCGTCCAGTCCATGCATTGGCATTTTGAGTTGTTTTTTGTTTTGTTTTTTTTAATGTTTGTTTATTTTTGAGACAGAGAGAGACAGAGCATGAACTGGGGAGGGTCAGAGAGAGAGGGAGACACAGAATCTGAAGCAGGCTCCAGGCTCTGAGCTGTCAGCACAGAGCCCAACGCGGGGCTCGAACCCACGGACCGTGAGATCATGACCTGAGCCGAAGTTGGAAGCTCAGCCGACTGAGCCACCTAGGCGCCCCTTGCATTTTGAGTTTTGAAAGGTATTTTTGAAAGTAAGAAAAACTTTACATCCTGAAAGGAATCTAGAAAGTGGAATTGGGAAGTTATTATATTTAGGAGGAACTCTTGGTGTCCTTCAAAGTGTACCAAAAAAGGTGAGCCTATTGGATGTTGTATTTATCATAACAAAATAAATCTCTGTTTTCCTTGATGTTAAATTATCACCCTTGTAAGATTTAAAAGATAAGACAGTACTCTGCAGAATTAAGTTCTTCACCTCCCTGTCTCCAATTCCATATTTAAAAGGGTACTTAAAAACTTTAAAATTTGCATTTTACTACTCTTCATACTGTTTCCTTGTTAAAAAAAAGTTTTATTTATTTACGTAATCTCTACACCCAACATGGGGCTCGAACTCCTGCCCCTATGATCAAGAGTTGCACGCTCTTCTGACTGAGCCAGTCAGGTCCCCCTTTTGATACTGTTTCCTGATTAAAGTCAGGCTTAAAGTGAATTTAGTGTTGTTAAAAGATGATCTTTAAACTTAGAATTAAATATTATACCTTCAATATTAGCTATTGCTGTGAAGATTCCTTTTGTTTCCGTTTATATTACATTGCATTTAGTAAACCTATGTGTGTTGAATTAAGTGTAAAATATATCATCCCTGCTCTTTGGCTTCATAATCTCTTTAGATTAGAATTGGTCCTTTTTTTCCTCCTTTATCATTTTTTTTTAATATATATTGTCAAATTGGTTTCCAAAAAATAAGCAACGCTTCACAAATTTGCGTGTCATCCTTGCGCAGAGCCTGTGCTAATCTTCTCTGTATTGTTCCAGTTTTAGTATATGTGCTGCCAAATCACACTAGAATTGGTCCTTTCGATGGGGCTGCTGGCTGGCTCAGTCAATTGGCAAGAGCATGAGTTCACGCCCCCCATGTAGGGCCTACAGATTACTTTATAAATAAATAAAGAATAGATTTGCTCCTTTTTTTTTTTTTAAACAGTTTGCCCCCACACTTTCCTTGTTTTAACACTAAGGTTGCATTCCCCATCCTTTCGTTAATTTGATCATTAGATTTATATGAAATGTACAGCTTTAAAGTGAAAAAAACCAACCAATTAATCATATTTTAGAATTAATTATTGCATTTTCAAAAATTCACTTTTTGTTGTCTATGTTACAATATTTGCCCATATAATTACAGTTATTTCTCTTCTAGTTTTTGCTGACTTAACCATTTAATCTTGTTAACTTTGGGAGATTGAATTAATTTGGACAGAACAGTAATTTAGCTGGTTGATTCGTGTTTGTTACAGTTTTTTTTTTTTTAATATTGAGAGTATGCATGCGAGCAGGAGAGGGGGCAGAGAGAGAATCCCAAGCAGGCTCTGCCCTGTCAGCGCACAGCCCCATGATGTGGAGCTTGAACCCACAAACCATGAGATCATGACCTGAGTCGAAATCAGGAGTCAGATGCTTACTTGATTGAGCCACCCAGGTGCCCCTGACTGTTTTTTTAAAATTTGTGGTTGTTTTCTGATAGCAGCCAAAGAAATGTTAATGAAAGTGCCTTGTAAAACATGAAATGTTGTATGAACAACTTTTTTAAAAAACAACTTTTTAAAAAAGTTGAATCAGCACGTTTATTGAGTACCTACTAAGTGACTGGCATTATTCTAGATGTTGAGGTTGCAAAGATATATAAAGACAGGAGAATTCGTAACCCAGTCTGTTTCCATTTCTGTTTTTAAAGTTTATTCATTTATTTTGAGAGAGACAGAGACACAGGGTAGAATCTGAAGCAGGCTCTGAACTGTCAGCACAGAGCCTGATTTGGGGCTCAAACCCATGAACCCATGAGATCATGACCTGAGCTGAAACCCACGAGTCAGACACCCAACCGAGCTACCCAGGTGCCCTAGTCTATTTTCTTTTCTTTCTTTTCATCTTTTCTTATTAATTAATTAATTTAGAGAGATTAGGTCTTTTTTTAAAGATTTTTTATTTTTATCATTATTTTTAATATAATTCATTGTCAAATTGGCTTCCATACAACACCCAGTGCTCATCCTAACAAGTGCCCTCCTCAATGCTCATCACCCATTTTCCCTCTCCCCCACCCCCCTATCCACCCTCAGTTTCTTCTCTGTATTTAAGAGTCTCTTGTGGTTTGCCTCCCTCCCTCTCTGTTTGTTACAGTTTTTTCCCCTTCCCTTCCCCCACGGACTTCTGTTAAGTTTCTCAAGACACACATGAGTGAAAACTTATGATATCTGTCCTTCTCTTACTGACTTAATTCACTCAGCATAATACCTTCCAGTTCCATCCGCATTGCTGCAAATGGCATGATTTCATTCTTTCTCATTGCCAAGTAAAATTCTTTTGTATATATAAAACACATCTTTTTCATCCATTCATCAGTTGATGGACATTTAGGCTCTTTCCATAATTTGGCTGTTGTTGAAAGTGCTGCTACAAACTTTGGGGGTACATATGCTGTTGTGTATCAGCACTCCTGTATTCCGTGGGTAAATTCCTAGTAGTGCTATTGCTGGGTCATAGGGTAGTTCTATTTTTAATTTTTTGAGGAACCTTCATACTGTTTTCCAGAGCAACTGCCCCAGTTTGCATTCCCACTGGCAGTGCAAGAGGGTTCCCATTTCTCCACAACCTCCATCCTCACCCGCTAGAGACTTTTTTTTAAATGTTTATTTATTTTTGAGAGAGAGAGTCCTAGAGTGAGTGGGGGAGAGGCATAGCGAGAGGGAGACACAGAATCCAAAGCAGGCTCCATGCTCTGAGCTGTCAGCACAGAGCCCAGTGCGGGGCTTAAACTCAAAAACCTTGAAATCATGACCTGAGCTGAAGTCAGATGCTTAACTGACTGAGCCACCTAGGCATCCCTATTTTCTTTTCTTTTTTTTTTTTTTTTTTGTTAACATTTATTTTTTATTTATTTTTGAGACAGAGAGAGACAGAGCATGAACAGGGGAGGGTCAGAGAGAGGGAGACACAGACTCCGAAACAGGCTCCAGGCTCTGAGCTGTCAGCACAGAGCCCAACGCGGGGCTCGAACTCACAGCCCTCATGGACCGCGGGATCATGACCTGAGCTGAAGTCGGCCGCTTAACCGACTGAGCCACCCAGGCGCCCCCCTATTTTCATTTTTAAAAACAAGCTTACTGAGATATAATTCACACACTGTAAAATTCACTTTTAAAGTATGCAATTCAGTGGTTTTTAGTATACTTACAGAGTTTTGCATCCATCACCATTATCTAATTTTAGAAGACAAATGGCAGTTTTTAATAATCATTTTAAGTCTTTACTCATTTTTGGCTCTATCTCAAAATTTAATTTTCTTCTGTTTTCCCCACATGCTTAAGAGCGAGATTGTATGTGTCCACTCTCTTCTATAATTATTCATCAATTAGGGAGCAGATGGTAATAGCTTCCTTCTATTAAAACTGCTGAATTAGGGGCGCCTGGGTGGCTCATTTGGTTAAGAGTCTAACTTCGGCTCAGGTCATGATCTCGCGGTTCGGGGGTTTGAGCCTGGCGTTGGGCTCTGTGCTGACAGCTCAGAGCCTGGAGCCTGCTTGGGATTCTTTGTAACCCTCCCTCTCTGCCCCTCCCCCACTTGTGCTCTGCTCACTCTCTCTCAGAAATAAACAAATATTAAAAAAAAAATTTTTAAACTGCTGAATTAATGTGACGCCTATGAGAATAGATACAAAAGTCACAAATGGGGCGCCTGGGTGGCTCAGTCCATTAGGCATCTGACTTTGGCTCAGGTCATGATCTTGTGGTCCCTGAGTTAGAGCCCCGCATGGGGCTCTGTGCTGACAGCTCAGAGCCTGGAGCCTGTTTCAGATTCTGTGTCTCCCTCTCTCTCTGGCCCTCCCCCGTTCATGCTCTGTCTCTGCCTCAAAAATAAATAAACATTAAAAAAAATTTTTTTTTTAAAGTCACAAATACTTTAACAGTTTACAGTGTCATTTGAACAAATAAATTGTTCTGGAGGAATCATTTAATATTGTACATCTGTGGAACTAGGAAAGAAGTATTCTAAAGAACCACCAGGTTTGTTGAAATAACGAAGTCCCAAGTTTAAAATCAAATTGTATCTTGCTTACCTACCTCCTTCTTGATATAAAAAGTAAGTTAGGGGGTGCCTGGGTGCCTGAGTTGGTTATGTGTCTGACTCTTGTCTTTGGTTCAGGTCATGTTCTCACAGTACGTGAGTTCGAGCCCCACATCAGGCTCTGCTGACAGCACGGATTCTGCTCGGGATTCTGTCTTCCTCTCTCTCTCTGCCCCTCCCTGCTCATGCTCTCTCTCTCAAAAATAAACATTAAAAAAATACTAAAAATCACTTGCTTTCAGAGTCATTTTGTGCCCTTAATTTTCCTCTGGAGATTAGGTAGGGGTTTTTCTTGTTTGTTAGTTTTTAACACATGTAGGTCTATAGATTCTGTGAAAATGCTTTCATTAGTCTCTGGGCTCCGCAAAGCTCAAAATGGCTAAACACCAACCACTGCTTAACTGGGTTGCTGTAAACAAAGCCCAAAATGAAACCCCTGTGTATTTGCTGCAGATTCCCAGGTGCCTCTCAAGTGCAGGAATAAGCTCAGAAAAGGTTTAATAAGTTTATTAAGTAATCATCCATTAAAAGGTTCATATGCTACTTGTGTGTTGCATCAGGGCAAGTGCCTTGCACCTTACTGCATTTAACACTGCTTGGAAGAGTGTGGACCCTAGGATTTTGACCACTTTCAGATATTTAAGCTGAATTTTATTAGGACGAACGTAAGGTCACAGAGCTGCATAAAGGATCAGTCAGAGGATACCAGGCTATTTTATTTTGCCTGGTATGTAAAGACGAATATTATTAAATCTGAAGAATGGGATGTCTTGCAGGGCTGTTGGGTAAGTTTTGTGGAGATCCCCACCAACAAAGAAATCATACTGAAGGGGCTCTTGGGCTCAGGTCGTGATCTCCTGGATCGGGAGTTTGAGCACTGATGGTGCCAAGCCTGCTTTTGATTCTTGCTCTCTTTCCCTCTCTCCCCCCCCCCCCCCCCCGCCCCTAAAAAATAAATAAACTAAAAAAAAAAAGTATTAAAGTAAACTTAAAAAAATCATATTGAAGATGAACACTTGATTCACAATAGCTGATTATAAAAAGGAAAGCCTCAGTATTTAGCTATAACCCTAACATTTCTTAGGGTTACGATTAATCCAAGCATAATGACTGGCACAAACTGGTTTCTTGGTCAATCCAGGCAGTATTTCCTACCCGAATGCTGTGGTTTTTTGTTTTGTTTTGTTTTTCAAATACTGTTTGGTTTTGTTGGCATGCTTATTTGTGGAAAGGGTAGGGGATTGTGAGGGGAGAGATAGGAATCTATCTGTTGTAATAGGATTTGGTCTGTGTATTAATGGAATGAACTGGCCTTTCTTGCTGTACTTCCTTTGTCCTTGCTGAGAAGGGAGGCTGAAGTTTTCTAGAGTCATTGATGAAGCTGTAAGAGGAAGTGTGGACTTTTGACCTTCTTGATGGTAATGGAGAATGTTAGGGGAGTTTGGGTAGCCCCCATATTAGTGCGAGGACTGGAAAGAGTTATGGAACATTTTGGCCTCAAAACGGGAATATACAAATTGAAGCAATAACTTCTGCTTTTCTACCACTTTTTTTTTTTAATTTGTATTAATTATCCTGTGTCATTTGACATTATTTTTTTCCAAAACAACACAACCATTTTCATTTATCACTTGGGTTTATTTGAAAAAAAAAAAAACAAAAACAAAACTGTTTCATTTCACAGGCCTTCCCACACCTTTTCCTACTATGGAGTATCTTCATTATTTTTTTTCTCTCAAAATCAAGTTCCCAACTACTCCACTGAACAAAAATAATCAACTGAGAATATTTTCTTGTTTTAACAATTCTTAAATTGAAGAAACTTTAAACTTAATTTTTGAAATGCATCAGTGGACTTCTGCCCCACCCATCTCCCTTCTTTGCCTGCTTCTCTCACCAACAAAAACATTAAAGAATACTTGATAAACAATAGCCCTTGTTTAAAATGAAAGCTTCAGTGTTTAGCTGATTGTTTGCTAATAAAATATTTTCTTAAAAACAAATCAAAAGTCCTTGCCCATATTTCAGAATTCCTCTATCTCAGAGATACATACACACAGCCTGGATATTACATTATTTCTCTGAATTGCTTTCATAAGTACTTGCTCTGGTATACTAACCAGAACTGAGGTGAAATGGGATCAGATGAGAGATCATCCAAAGTACTAAAGTTTTTGTCTTACTCCTGTATTTCAGTGTATTTCTAAAAGAACTTTAAAAGGATAGTGTTCTGTGGTTATAACTCCTAACACTATAAGCACCAATCTAATTGGTATTAGTAACTTATTGATGCTGTATGTGATGCTTTTATGATGATTTTTAGTTGGATCCTTACATACACTTGTCCATTGGGGTTTAGTTTGTATATTCATTGCCTTTTTATTCCCTCTCTTAGTCCAGATGTTCTGGTGAAAATGGCCCTTGGTTTGGATTTTTTTTTTAATATTTTTAATTTATTTTTGAGAGAGAGAGTGGAGGAGGGGCAGAAAAAGAGGGGCCGGGGACAGAGGATCCAAAGCGGGCTCTGCACTGACAATAGGGAGCCCGTGAGACTCGCTCCAACTCATGAACCATGAGATCATGATCTGAGCCGAAGTCGGATGCTCAACCGACTGAGCCACCAAAGTACCCCCAGTTTGGATATTCTAAATTTCTTCTAAGGCGTGTATTTACTGCCAAATACATTTTTTTATACGTCTAGCTCTAGGACTGTTTCTTCCTTCCTTGCATGATGTTGAGTTTTTTTTTTTTTTTTTTTTTTTTTTTTGATCATGAGAATCAATAGTTTATCTCACCCTACATTTCTTGGATATCTGCCTCTCACTGCTCAGGCACAGGACTTCATAGAAGAGCTCTAAAAACCTCTGTAACAACTGAACAGACCAATGGTCAGGAAATATGAGCTTGTTTTTAATCCATTTTGATGATTTTATAAAATTATTATTCTTAAATCCTGACTTTGGATTTTTGTGAATTTTACATCCTCCTTTCAGTCAACTTGCCAGCTTAGAACTTCTCTTTATCACAGAAGAAATCCCCTCTAAACTTCCCATAGGGCAAGGTATTATGGGTTGATGACTATTGAGCTACTTGTGTGCTTAATGTCAAATAGTGGTCATGGTAAATGCTCAAAACTTCCCCAGCTGGGAATCACTTCAGTGTAAAGGTGCAAAATAGAAAGGGGGTGCCTTACTTTACATTTTAGGATGTGTCCTTTGTTGTGCATGATTCCATCATTTTATAGTGCGGAGACTTTGTTACATTTTTTGCTTAAAAAGTTGATTTTTAAAAATGCCTCCCTCCCCTCAGTTTTAGAATGAGTGTGGCCAGGAGGGTAGAAGGAGGTGTGATAGAGACCGATCTTGTTAAAAAACAGGTATTTTTTGTGTTTTATACACTTGCCGGGGTAGTGCCAAGAATGGAGGGAGATCCAGGAGGACTTCCCCACAGCCCTTCTGTCTGGCTTGGTCATGTAATATCAAGTTGCCGGGGTTGGGGTGGAGCAGACAACTCTCTTTTAATGGTTTCTTGTTATAGCCCTCATAAAGCTGTGTCAATTCCCCTGGCTTTACAGACTATTGCCCAGAAGAAAAGATGTTTGGTTTTCACAAGCCAAAGATGTACCGAAGTATAGAGGGCTGCTGTATTTGCAGAGCTAAGTCCTCCAGTTCTCGATTCACTGACAGTAAACGTTATGAAAAGGACTTCCAGAGCTGTTTTGGGTAAGATCATCTGATGTTTTTACCATTCTTAGAGTGAAAAAGATCATAGCTTACGGAAATCCTTCCAGGCGAGGCAGGCAATTGGAGCAATGTGCTAATAAATTAAAATCACTTACATTCTCATCTAGGCTATTTTAAGGTTCTTGCTTTTAAAACAAATCAATACTGACAGCCTACCCTTTTCCAGATTATAAGGAACTACAAATTGTGAAGCCCCTTGTAGTTATAATCAAACTCTTTTTGTTTTTAACATCAAGATATAAAAGACTTTTAAGAAATTACTCTTATTCTCTCTTATACTAGTTGTCCTCTGGTAGTTTTCTGTTCTTTGCATTGTTTTTCTAAATTATGGTAATGTATTTTAACCCATCCTGCTGAGGATGCTAATAAGACTTAATGTTCTGCCCTGAGATCTGTCAGGGTACATTTCATTTTATAATTTTGTTCTTTATTTATCTTTTGACAATAAACCTGCTTAATAAAGTGGAATTTACTTTCCAACAAATACTTGGATAAAATAGAATAGTTCATGTTGAACCATTTCCCATGTTAGAAGTTATTTTTACCACTTTGTTTCTCTTATCAAAATACTTGTTGATTACTTATTGTTAATCCTGGATTTTGTGCTTATTTTGAAGGTTGTCAAAAAGAGTTTCTGCCAACTTTGCCTTTTTAAAAAATTACATTTGTCACTTAATGTCTTCATTTCCAATGGTATACGTGATAAAAGTTACCAGTATTTTTCTGTATGTATTTATAATACAGGAAAAGTGTATAATGCAAGTTCTTCAAAGATATAATTTATAAAGAGCTTGGTTGACTAGTGTTACAGATTTTCTTCCCCTTATGCAGATATAATCATTTTTTAAAAATTACGGTGCCTCTTGGGTTTTGTGTGTTGTAAAACCAGAATATCATGACACAGTATTTTATGTAAAGAGTGGCGTTTTGTTGCTTATGGAAATATCTACACACTTCAAAAAAGATTAAGTGGACAACCTTGTTTTAAACCATAGTGACCAGGATCTCCTCTAGCTCTTAAATTTTATTATTATTTTATTTTAAAATGACCAAATTGCAGTACATAGAATTGGTTCATTGGATCTAGGAGTTAATTATATTTCTAAAATGTACTATAGAAACTATGTAACTGTATCGTCCAGGACAATTAGCAATAGCATCTATAAACTGTAATTGGATTTTTTTCCCAAAAGAAATACACTTGCATGAATTCTTAAATATAAATGAGTCTAATAAAAGTTTGATTGTTTTCTTACTAGGTTGCATGAGACTCGTTCAGGAGACATCTGTAATGCCTGTGTCCTGCTTGTGAAAAGATGGAAGAAATTGCCAGCAGGATCAAAAAAAAACTGGAATCATGTTAGTTCATCTTTTGTCTTTCTCAGTTATACCTCTATTACATTTATTTGTTTTGAGAGAGAGAGAGAGAGAGAGAGAGAGAGAGAGAGGGAGGGAGGGAGGGAGAGAGAATCCTAAGCAGGCTCTGCACTAACAGACGCAGTGTTCAATCCCATGAACCGTGAGATCATGACCTAAACTGAAATCAAGATTTGGGTGCTTAACTGACTGAGCCACCTGAGTGCCCAGATAACTTCTATTACATTTAAAGTAACATTAGTTTTCACCCAATTTAGGAAGTAGTACGTTCCTCAGATGGAAAAGTGAAAAGAATAAAGAAAAACACAAGTTGCTGCTTAGATATAATTACTTAACATTTTGGCATGTTTAGAAGCAAAATTTTGAGTAGTGTATCATTTCCCTAAGGCTGTATCCAGTATCCCCATTTTAGAGATTCACAGTGTGCATTTCATCTATTTCCTAAGGTTAATTAGACATGGATCCTTTTTTTCATCTCGGGAACATTTATCCTAATTCCTGGAGGTAGTATAATGAGCACATAGGGTTTAGCACCAGAACTGGATTTGAATCCTGCCTTACTAGTTGCAAATTTTGGGCAAGTTCCATTTATTTATAAAATGGAAACATAGTAGCTATCCCACAGAGCTGTTGTGAGAACTGAATGAGATTTATATATAAAATATAACACAGTGATCAGTTATGTGGAAGCTATTCTTACTCTGTGTATTTAAATCTAGTTGAGATTGTAGTGGTATGTAAATGTGTATTCTGTTTGCCCTTTGTCATTGGTTTTCAGTGATCAGAACAGCACTGTTAAGTCTTATGCTAGCTTTTAAAACATTTATGGCATTTATACAAAATACTTATTTTTAAGTCAGCATGCATTTATTCTTTATCTTTTTTCCCCCTAATACTAGTATTAATTAGCCTTACATTGTCCTTTGGTTACGGTGTTACATTATTTTGATAGGTTTTTGTGGGTCTGTTAATTTATAAAAAAGGGAATTTTCTTTAATAGTTTGTCTGGAGAAGTTGAAAATTGTGATTTTGAAGGTGATGACAACCTTTTTAAGGGTACAAATCTGCAAATAGTAAATGTGAATAAATTTGTAAGAAATAGTACCGCGTAGGTCTAGACCAATGGCCATGGTAGACTATGGGAGAACATGCCATTGCCATCATGTAAATGACCTTAGGGATTAAAGCGTATGGTGAAAAGAACATAAAGCATAGTTGTGAAAACGTTAATTTGAGTCTTGTATCCCTCTCTACCCATTCTTGCCCACTTACTAGTTTAGTGAAATAAGGCAAAAGATAATTTCTTGTTTTCTTTCACCCTAAATTGGAGTTAACAAATAGCCCCCTTACTGCTTTGTAGTGAAAGTAAACTCAAACGTGTATGAAAGGGGAGCCTGGGTGGCTTAGTTGGTTAAGCATCTGACTCCTGATTTTGGCTCAGGTCATGATCTCACCATTTGTGGGTTCAAGCCCTGCCTCTGGCATAGCACTGACAGTGTGACAGCGTAGAGCCTGCTTGGGATTCTGTCTCTGCCTCTCCTGGGAGCGTGTGTCTACTCTCTATTTAAAAAAAAAAAAAGTATGAAAGCTTTTTGCAAACTGCAAAACACTGTCTGATAGAAATGTTAGTTGTTGTAAGTCTTGATTTTCTTTAACCTTTTGGGTCATTCTTACCATATATAAATCTATTTAAGTTTTTTGTACAGTATATTGTTACTATTGCCTGCTTTGAAGAAAAAAAACCCATGAGATAAATTATTCTTTAATACCATGTGATGATTAAAAGTGCACATGGGCTCTCAAACACTCTAGTAGAAAACTGCTTCTCAATTTAGGCTCCTTCAAATAGGCATTTGTCTGAACTAAAGGAATACAAGAGGTGTCATTTTTTAAGTGGTATTAAATATTCAGTATATTCTTCCAGGTGGTAGATGCAAGGGCAGGACCCAGTCTGAAGACAACATTGAAACCAAAGAAAGTGAAAACTTTATCTGGAAACAGGATAAAAAGCAACCAGATCAGTAAACTACAGAAGGAATTCAAACGTCACAGTAAGTTTGAGGTTTTGATATTGAAATAAGAGTAGTTAAGAATAGTTGTTTGGTTTTTATTTTTACCTGGGGGTGGCATATGGTATGTATAGATTTTTAAAGTTATTTTCTTTAAAGTGTTGCAAGGCATTGTCAACGTGGTAGAGATATTTCTATGAAATCTTTTAAAATTTTTAATGTTTATTTTGTTTTGTTTTATTTTTAATGTTTATTTTTGAGAGAGAGCATGAAGGGGAGGAGAGGGGCAGAGAGAGGGACACAGAATTTGAAGGAGGCTCCAGGCTCTGAGCTGTCAGCACAGAGCCCGACATGAGGCTCAAACCCACCAACTGAGAGATCATGACCTGAGCTAAGCTGGGTGCTTAACTGACTGAGCCACCCAGGTGCCCCTTGAAACTCTGTCTTTAGTCCTGATGACATAAAAGTAATTTGACTAGCTGACCACTTCTTCAGATTGTATGGAGATCGCTCTGACCACTCTGATCTGTTTATTGACCTGTTAAGTTCTAGAAGATGAATTTTTCAAGCTTGTTTACTTGATTTTTATGCATAAGGAAATAGAGGTCTGGAGATGTGCAGAAAGGTATGTAAATAATATTAGTGGACAGTCTGAGACTAAAGCCCAGGTTTTCTGGAAAGTAACTTTAGGAATCATAACTTACATATTGCGGTAAAGCTAGCCTCAGGACTTTCAGGTTTCTCGGACAGTGTGTGTTGTGTGGAGTGATGGAATGGGAAAGGAATGATAAATTAATATCAGGTTCATCTACTCTTAAAGGAAGTTGTTGAGGGGGAGAGCAGCTGTAGTGGTACTTCTGTATTTCAGAATTTAGATTTCAGCTTTTGAAAAGGAATTGCAGTGCATATAATGTTGTTTGTTATATGTAACACAATGAGGGGAGGGTTTCTGAGGCAAAACAACTGAAATCAAACACATTAGTATTTCTGCCGTAGAAATGTAGTCATATTCACAAAGGTGGAATAAATAAAACTTGCATGGGCTAGTCAGGTTTGGCTACCCTAATGTTATAGTTCATTCATGTCAGGCCAGATTTTGTGGCCAAATGGGTTGGGAATAGACTCTGTTTTCAGAGCTTTTTCAAAACTGTAGATGAGGTTGTGGACTGGTCAGAGAGTTTTCAGGATTATAAAAACAATTTGTACGACGCTGTTAGACAAAATATCATCAATGCTTGTTTTAGAAAAATGGTAAAAGAGAGTTAAATACACTGATAAGGTAGAGTGAGGAAAGGAAAACTGTCATCTCTTGGGACATTTTGGTAGATGTACCAAGTATTTTACATACATAGTTATCTCAGTAATTTGTTTTAGAGATTAGGATAGGAAGTAGAATGGTGATTTAACCTTGAGCCAGGTTACTTAGTAAAGACGATAGAGATGAGTTTGACCTCAGGTTTGTCTAACTTCAAAGCTGTTTGCTCTTTCTGCAACACCACCCTGCTCCTTGAGGTAGTATATAACCAGTGCCCACGACTCTGAAGGCTTTGCAGATCATCTGCTAACTTTCTGCTCTTTTAAGTAGGTGTTACCAGTCCATAGTTATTCTGATGATACATTTAATCTTCGACTAAAATATTTTAATACTTTATAGTAAAATATTTAGGTGATATGAAATATGTATGTATTTTAACTATACATGTTCTTTAAAAGTTTTTTTCAAGTTCTTCTTTACATTCCAGTTAACAAACAGTGTAATAATAGTTTCAGGTGGAGAATTTAGTGATTGATCACTTACGTACAGTACCCGCTGCTCATCACAACAAGTGTCCTCCGTTAACCCTCAGTTTGTTCTCTGTAGTTGAGTCTTTTTATTTTCCCTATGTTCATGTTTTGTTTCTTAAATTCCACATGAGTGAAATTACATGGTATTTGTCTTTCTCTGACTTATTCATTAGGCATAATCCTCTCTAGCTCCATCTACTTCATTGGAAACCTTTTTCTTTTTGAATCTCCTTTTTAATGGCTGTGTAGTATTCCATTGTAGACGCTCCCCACCCCCACATCTTTATCCATTCATCTATATAGATGGACATTTGAGTTGCTTCCATATCTTGGCTATTGTAAATAACACAGCAGTAAACACAGGGGTGCATAGATCTTATCAAAAAATTAGGGTAATAATATGATCAAATAATCATTCTACTTTTAATTTTTTTTTGAAATTTTTTAAATTTATTTTATTTTTTAAAATTTACATCCAAATTAGTTAGCATATAGTGCAACAATGATTTCAGGAGTAGATTCCTTAGTGCTCCTTACCCATTTAGCCCATCCTTCCTCCCACACCCCCTCCAGTAACCCTCTGTTTGTTCTCCATATTTATGAGTCTCTTCTGTTTTGTCCCCCTCCCTGTTTTTATATTATTTTTGTTTCCCTTCCCTTATGTTCATCTGTTTTGTCTCTTAAAGTCCTCATATGAGTGAAGTCATATGATATTTGTCTTTCTCTAATTTCACTTAGCATAATACTCTCTAGTTCCATCCACGTAGTTGCAAATGGCAAGATTTCATTCTTTTTGATTGCCGAGTAATACTCTATTTTATGTATATATACCACATCTTCTTTATCCATTCATCCATTGATGGACATTTGGGCTCTTGCCATACTTTGGATATTGTTGATAGTGCTGATATAAACAGTGGGGGGCATGTGCCCTTCGAAACAGCGCACCTGTATCCCTTGGTTAAATACCTAGCAGTGCAATTGCTGGGTCGTAGGGTAGTTCTGTTTTTAGTTTTTTGAGGAACCTCCAAACTGTTTTCAACAGTAGTTGCACCAGTTTGCATTCCTACCAACAATGCATGAGGGTTCCTTTTTCTCCACATCCTTGCCAACACTTATTTCTTGTCCTTTTTTATCTTTTTTGGATAAATGTCTATTAACATCCTCTACCTATTTTGTAACTGGATTGTTTATACATGTTCCTTTCTTAACCAGCTATCACCAGGGGAAAAGAAAAAGACTGAGCCAACCCTCCATTCTCACTAAGTGTTTTAATGAACATTTGAGAAATAGTAATTTTCTTCTACCACTTGAAGGTTAGAGGAATTGATTATTCATATGTATGCTCTTAGCTCCTCCCTTTAATTATAGGAAAAGTGAAACCTGACTAAATTTCGCCTTACCTAAGGGAATATGTCCAGTGTAATTTTAGATTTTTATTATAAAGCTGTGTTGTGGAAGGAGGGATTGGAGACTGAAGATAAATCCCTTTGAAAAAGGTGTGTGGGCTTTGGAGGCTTAGACTGAAACTGGGTTTTCCAATGTGCATTGTGAATTGCTAGCACCTGTGTGCAACACAACAGTTTTGATATACTTCAATTTTTATATACATCAGCCACTAAATGGTGTCCCTGTCTCTTGTTATATATTTGCTTTCCCTGCATCCTGCGTTTACCTGACTTTTTTTCTGAGATATTCTTTCCTTTGGGTGGTGTACTGCAAAGGCATTAGACCTAGAGCTTGAAGATCAGGATTTGAGTTACCATTCATGAAATTTAACTTCACATAGAACCATAATTTTCTTATCCGAGAAAAGGGGATAATCAACTAAAAATATTTTGTAAAACAAAACAAATTCCTGTATAAATGTTAGTTTATTCTTTTTGTCATTCTTCCTAAAATCTACAATGAATTCTTGTTGCTATGGAATAAAGCTGAAAATCCCTAGTGAGTCTTTGGAGGTCCTATTTTAGGCAAAGAATATTTGGGCTGAGTCCATTCCCTTCCTGTGCATAGTGTGTTCTGCTTCCACTACCCCATGCTTAGCTAATTACTCCTTTGTGCCTTTTCAAATCCCACAATTTTTAAAATCTTAAAAATTTTTGAAGAATTTCCAGGCCTGCATTCCAGAAGAGTTTTCTTCCTAACTGCTTTTTATATAGTTATATTCTAGTGTCTCAAGTGTTAGATTAAACCATTAGAAACGGCCATTTTTATAGGTAGAAAATGATCTAATAACTGCTGCTTCAAATGTTCCATAGCTATTAAGCACTTCCTTGGATAGTGAGTTTTCTTCTCCAGCATAGAGCTGACTGCTGCTGCTGCTAATTGTTTGGGAAGCCTTTTAAACATTCCAATAGACTTATTTCTTTAAAGCCTGCTATTCTTGAGGATTTTACATGTAAAATTTTGTTAATACAAAGCATTCTACGGTCTATCCATAGGTTTTCTTTGGTCTATTTCTTCCCATGTAGAGTATGACATGGGGTTTGAGGTCTAGTAGATAAGTACTTAATAAATACTTAATTGCTGGGGCGCCTGGGTGGCTCAGGCGGTTAAGCGTCCGACTTCAGCTCAGGTCATGATCTCGCGGTCCGTGAGTTCGAGCCCCGCGTCAGGCTCTGGGCTGATGGCTCAGAGCCTGGAGCCTGCTTCCGATTCTGTGTCTCCCTCTCTCTCTGCCCCTCCCCTGTTCATGCTTTGTCTCTCTCTGTCTCAAAAATAAATAAACGTTAAAAAAAAAAACAAAACAACTTAATTGCTTCTTTGAATTGGAGGGTTGCTCTATCCACTTATCCTGGGGGCGGGTGGTGTGTGTGTGGGGGGGGGTGGTAATCTCAACCCCTATTTGTGATACTGCTGTCACTGTAGAATAGCAGTTTGATAGCCTTAGAGCATGGTGACCATCCACCAAAAGACTCATTTTCTGGCTAGTAAATTTATATGGAGTCTTCTAAGGGCAAAAGTACTAAATCATGTTTAATGTTTAGCTTGTATCTGATGAATTGCCTTTATTCCTTATTAAATCAGGATCTGTTGTTTTCCCTTTATAGGTAGGGTGTTGTTTTTGGTTGCTTTTAAGATTTTTTCCTTTATCTTTAGTTTTCAGAAATTTAATTATCAACGTGTCTTGGCATTGATTTCTTTGAGTATATCCTGTTTGGGGTTTGCTCAGCTTCTTGAATCTCTCTATAGGTTTGTCTCTTGCCAAATTTGGCAAGTTTTCAGCCATTATATTTCCTTGAGTATATTTTCACTTCCGCCCTCTTTCTTATTCCAGGACTGCAATGACACGAATGTAGATTTTTTTGTCATAGTCCCAGAGGTCTCTAAGGCTCTATTCATTTGTTTTCTCTGTGTTGTTCAGGTTGGATAATTTCTGTTGTTCTTTCTTCCAGTTCATTGATTGTTTCCTCTGTCCCCTCCATTCTGCTGTTGAGCTCCATCCACTGAGCTTTTTATTTCATTTTTTTCTTTCTTTTTTTTTTCGCAGCTCAAATTTCAGTTCCACTTGGTTCTTCTTTATAACTTTTATTTATTTTTTTAAATTGAGACGTGTTTGGGGGGCCTGGGTGGCTCGGTTGGTTAAGCGTCTGACTTCAGTTCAGGTCATGATCTCGCGGTCCATGAGTTCGAGCCCTGTGTTGGGCTCTGTGCTGACAGGTCAGAGCCTGGAGATTCTGTGTCTCCCTCTCTCTCTGCCCTCTCCCGCGCTCGCTCACTCTCTGTCTCTCTCTCTCAAAAATAAATAAATGTTAAAAAAAAAAAATACATTGAGACCTATTCGCTGATAATATTTTTGTTTCAGGCATGTTCACAATGGCTCACTGAAGCATTTTTGTCATGATTATGTTAAAATCTTTGTTAGATCATTCTAACATCTCTGTCCTCTTGGTGTTAACATCTACTTCCCTTTTCACTCAGTTTGAGATTTTGGTTCTGGATTTGAGGGACTTTTTTTTTTTTTTTAATTGAAACTTGGATTTTTAAAAATTATGTTATGGATCTACTTTAAAACTTTGGTTTTACTGTCTTTTTTTGGACACCCTTTTATCAGGGGCAATGAGACAGAGGCATTACTTTTTCACTGTGTGGTGGTGTTAAAAGGTTCCCCAGTTAACCTTCATTGACACCTGAGGTGGGAGAAGCTCCTCATTGCTGTGGGATGGGGGTGGGAGTTGAAGTTCCCACATGGTGGGGATACTGATTTGTGGTGGGCCATGGCTAAAGTCCTGACTTCTCAACAGGCTTCCTCTGACAACCTGGTGGATGTGTTGGTGCTTTGTAACAGTCTTATGAGGATGGAAATCTTAGGCTCCCCACTTGGCCTCTGCTGGAGTGGGTGGGATTGGGGCCTCTGTTTTCTGTGGTGTTTGGCTGGAGTAGAGTGATTATTACTCTGATAAAATTATTACTCTGATAAAAGTTTCCTGTCTTGCTTAGGCTGCCACTTTGCTGCCCCTTTGACTAGAGAGCAGGGTTTTGTTGGGTTGTTTTCTTTCTTTCTTTCTTTCTTTCTTTCTTTCTTTCTTTCTTTCTTTCTTTCTTTCTTTCTTTCTTTTTTTTGTCTATACCCATCGGTATTTCTGTGCTGCTGGCTCCTCTAGCTCGAAGACTGGATTTATGAGGCAAAAAAGAAAACCCATAAAAACTAGAGAACGCACCACCATGTCCTTCCTTAGGTCGAGCTCTCTAGCTGTTGCCAACTTTCAGAGTCATTAGGTTTGTTTTATATGCAATACCCTGGGTTTTTAGTTGTACTTATTTATTAGCAGGAGGAATGGGGAAAGGTATGTCTACTCCTATCTTCCTGGAAGCTTACGACCTCATTTTCTTTTTAGAAACACTTGTACAAATATCTTCAAATATCAGTAGTGAATAGAAAATAAATTCTTTTTTTCTTTCTACTAACTCACAGTTTTTTTATGCTGAGCCTTAGTTACATATAATGAAATTAAATTATAATTTTTTTCCCTCTTTATTGCAGATTCTGATGCTCACAGTACCACCTCAAGTGCCTCCCCAGCTCAGTCTCCTTGTTATAGTAACCAGTCAGATGATGGCTCAGATACAGAGATGGCTTCTGGCTCTAACAGAACGCCAGTTTTTTCCTTTTTAGATCTCACGTACTGGAAAAGGTAAAAGCAACAAAATATCTCTCTAACCAGCAAACCTTCTTAATTACAGGCGATGGTTTCCCACTTCCTTAGCAGTTAAATGGCATTTGGCATACAGCTGGTAGCACACATGGTTGGAGGTGGATAAGCAAGAATTGAGCCGAGAGCTGTGATTTATGTGCTTTTCCTATTAAAATTGATTTAAAATAAAAATCATGTTAGGGAATGTATGTTTCCTGTAATGGAGTAGACTGGGTATTTTTTCTGACCAACTCTCACTGAAAAAAGTAAAAGCTAGAAATGCATATTTTTAAGTCTTTAAAAGTCACATTGATAAGTGAGCAAATTAGTAAGGAATAATCAAAGACCAGGCCAAATGCTAAGTAAATGTGGAACCCCAAAGTCGAAAAGAGGTAGTAGATTTGGAAAGAGAAAAGCAGCTAAGGATTTTATTTTCTATTTCACAGATTCGAGAAGACTAACAAATTAAAAGTGAGATAATAAGCATTTATTTTATGATAGAATTCACGCATAGATGATTATATGAAACTATGGAACATGAAAGACAAAATAGTTCTTTAACAGTGAGAAAAAATAAAGACTATTTTCAAAGGAACAGCACTGAAAGCTGAGTTCTCAGTATGGACAAAGGAAGCCAAAAAATAATAGATTAATATCTTCAGTGGGCCAAGAAGTAGTAACTCTCAACCTAGAATTATATATATGTGTAGCAAAAATATCCTTTGGAGGGGGTGTGCTTGGCTGGTTTATGGGAAGAGCATGTGACTCTTGATCTTGAGGTATGGAGTTTGATCCCCACATTGGGTGTAAAGATTACTTAAACAAACTTACCTTTTATGAACAAGGGCATAAGACTTTGACTAGGAAAAAGGTTGAGAATTTGTCATCAGACTGACCCTAAATAACAAAGTTCTACAGGCAGAAAAAGAGATCCTAGATTAAAATTCTGAGAAGGATAGATAAAGTAGCAAATATTTAGGTAAATTTAAACAAATTGCTTAAAATAATAATAGTTGTGGTGGTAAAAATAGTTACGAAACAGTAGCATGTAAATCAAGGGAATAAAAGGGATAGGAGTTAAGGTATCCTAACATCCTTTGCCTTGTTAACTATAAATATGTTGAATAACTTTGGGAGTTGAGTAACTGTGTCCCCACTCATAGAATTAAATAAAAAGAGTGAATACCTCCAGAGTCAAGAAGGGAAGGGCAGAAAATGTAAAAATATGCTTAAAAATATACCTAGCAAAACAAAATGAAAATAGAAACCATGGGTCCAAGAAGACAGTAGACTAAAAATTAGGAAATCTTTATAACTAAAAAAATAACTGAAAAATACCACAAATCAAAACATGGTATGAAATTAAAAAGAATTGGAGGAAAAATTAATGCTTTCAATGCTTAGAAAAGGAAAAACTAAAAATATGTGAAATGATAAGCATTCAGTTTAAAGATAATGAAGCCCAATACAAAGAAAAATAAAAGCAATGAAGTCCTAAAGATACAAGTAGAAATAAATGGAGTAGAAAACTGGTAAGCAATGAACAGGATCTGTAAAGCTAAGAGTTGGATCTTGAAAAAGACCTGACCAAAAAAATTAGTAGTGATGAAGCAGATAAAAAGAGATCATATTCATAAGCACCTTAGACAAAACAGGGAGATTTATCTATAATTAAGACAAATGTAAAAGACAGTAGGACATGAAAACAACTGTATGCTAGTAAATTTGGACATACAGATGAAGTGGATACATTAATAGAAGAAGACAGTTTTCCAAAACTGTCTCAAGACAAAACAGAAAACCTGTATAGTGTTACAATAGAGAAGTTGATTCAGTGGCCAAAGTCTTCTCTCCAAAAATCCCAGGCTCATCTTAGGCACGTTCTCCCAAACAATCCAGAAACACATGATTCTGATCTTGCATAATGTTTTCAGATTATGAATAAAAGAGGGCATAGGCCCTAAGCATTCTATGAGGCTAATATATATAACTTTGATACCAAAAGAGTATATCATGACCAGGTTGGATTTATTCTAGGGGTGTAAGATTGCTTTAAACATTAAAAGTCAACTGATAGAATTTGCCACACTGACAGTTTGTAAAGGAAGGAAAAAAATGCCTGTCATCTTAGCAGTACTTTGAAGATGTTTGATATATTTGAATGTTCCTTCAAGGTTTAAAATAAAACTTTTAGTAAATAGGGATAGAAGGGAACCGCATTAATAAATAATTGGCATTTTCGAAGAAACATGAACATGTTTCAGTTCCTATATACCAGCCACATAACCTAGAAGAAAAAAATGTTAGACGCACATTGATGTGTACAGCATGTTTATGGTAGCAAAAGTCCCATCAAAAGGAGTGTGAATAAATTCACATGGTGGAATACTATACACAAAACGAAATAAAACTTTGACAATGGGTTTGAACCTCAATGTTGAGAAAATTGCAGCAGTAGAGTATGATTCCATACATGTGTTTCTTTTAAATAGGAGATAGTTGAGCAATATATGAAGAGATGTAGACTTGTTTTAAAACTGAAGTGTAAAGAAAAAAGGCACTGATAGGCTTAAATTGAAGTTGGAGTGAATGAGATTGGGCAGGATGGGACTGGAGAGAAACATACAGGGGGACTTCACAGGAAATGATTATTCCCTTAGAGTATGTGATCCGTGGGTGTTTGGTAGTCATTTTTAATGCCTATTTGTATATTTGAAACAGTTTACAACTTCAGGAGCAGCCTCTGAAACTGCTGTCTCTCAGAATGATCCCCACACCTTAATCTTTGATAAGGTTCCAGTGTGGAATTTAAGGGACCTGGGTAATTCCCATTACCCAGTTAATTGGGGTCTCTCTAGGAGTCTTTCAGTTGGAATGTGATAAGACTGTAAAAGTAGAACCTTTTGATCATGTTGTACTAGTTACAATTATGTAGATTTTTCTTTCTTTCTTTCTTTCTTTCTTTTTTTTTTTTGTTTCCTTGTATTGCTAGTTTTCTACCTTATTAATATATTCCTCTCCCATTTTTTTCTTTTAGACAGAAAATATGTTGTGGGATTATCTATAAAGGCCGTTTTGGAGAAGTCCTCATTGACACACATCTATTCAAGCCTTGCTGCAGCAATAAGAAAGCAGCTGCTGAGAAGCCGGAGGAGCAGGGGCCAGAGCCTCTGCCCATCTCCACTCAGGAGTGGTGACTGAGGTTTAGGTAGAAGGGGAACAAAAAAACGATTTAAATTTTGGAAAGAGAACAAAGCAACAAAACCCTCCTATTTTTAACTTGGATACCTGCTATTCTGCCAAAAGACACTTTCTAGAATAGTTTTGAATGGGTTGTTATTTCTCCTCCAGTTCCACAAACTCTGAAGCCAGTGTCTAGCTTACTAAAAGAAAAAAAGTGTACATAATATTTAAGATGCTGAGTATTTCATAGGAAAGCTGAATGCTGCTGTAAAGTGCTCTTTAAGTCTTTTTTTTTTTTTTTTTTATCCCCTTCTAATGAATGAATCTAGGGGAATTTCAGGGGACAGAGATGGGATTTGTTGTATGATAAACGTATGTAGTTTTAGTCTTTCTATATTGAGAAGCAGTGGTTGGGGCATTTTTAAGATGGCTGGCTATACTTGTTTTCCTTCATGATAAGAAATTTGTCATAACTCAGTAACGTGGACTTGCCCCAAGAGGTAGTTGTTAATAATTTAAGGTCTTGCCAAGGTTCTGATGATTCAAACCTGTACTACTGAATATTAAGCAGGACAGACTAAGCTCTCTGGTGCAAATGCCTTGAAGGAATAGTTTCTAAACATACAGAGAGGTAACTTGAGTGTATATGTTGCATCCTCTGTCACCTCCCTCCATATTCATTTTTGATAAAGATTTTAATCTATATTGAAACTTCTAAAGCAGAATCAAAGCTCCTCTGGGGAAATGTCAAGTTTTAGGATGAGCAATCCTAAATGAAGAGAACCAAAGCATTACCGCATGGTAGAGATCACATTCTATTAAAAATGTTAAATTATCTTTAAAAATGTACAAGTCTTCAGGATGGCACACACAAAAAAGCAAAGGTTAATGCTTCTTGGGGCACATTTCTTAGAGGGCTTGCCTAGTGTGTAAATAATTGACTTTTGTTTGTGTTACATGACTGGTGACTTCATTGAAAATCTGCGCAATTCAGTTTTAGCTCTGGATTACTTCAGTTGACCTTTGTGAAGGTTTTGTCTGTGTAGAGTGGTTGTTTGACTGGTTTTAACCTATTAGGGTTTGGGGTTTTTTTTTTTGTTTTGTTTTTTTTCCACTCTATATTAAAGTAAAATTCTAAAAGAAAAGAGGTGTGTGTTAATGCTGAGTGGGCTGGTTTAGGTTTGACTTCTTTTAGTCAGGCTTTGTGAACATTGAGATGTTAGATGATGCATCCTGAACACGGAGCTCTTCGATTCCAAAATCTTCATTTGAAGCCTTTTTACTTGAACCCAAACCAAAGTACTGTCATTGCCTCTTTTTTAAACGTTCAGGAATAACCTATCACCGGTTCAGACTTCTCATAATTAGGGAGGATCATTTGCCTACCTTATAATAACATGACTCAGTGCTTATTTTTAAAACTGGATTTTAAAAATTAGATAGTATAAATAACAGTAAGGAGTGAGCCACTTTTTACGGGCACCATATAGTTTTATAATTCTTAATCTAAACTTAAAATTTTATATTTCTTCCTTATGGCAAAAACTACAAGCCACCATGTGCACAGATTACACCGTGAGTTGGGTTGGCTCTCCCACAGCCTCTGAGGTGAATTACAAGAGTCCCAGCCATTATCATCTTCCTCCTGTTGTTTTGAAATGGTTTTTTTCTTTTTTTTTTTTTGTACATTTTGGCTACAGTATTGGTGGTAGAATATACTATAATATGGATCATCTCTACTTCTGTATTTATTTATTTATTACTAGACCTCAACCACAGCCTTCTTTTTCCCCTTCCACCTCTTTGCCTGTAGGATGTACTGTATGTAGTCATGCACTTTGTATTAATATATTAGAAATCTACAAATCTGTTTTGTACTTTTTATACTGTTGGATACTTATAATCAAAACTTTTACTAGGGTATTGAATAAATTTAGTCTTACTAGAAAATAAAAGAAGATGTTTTGTGGCTTTGTTGAAAAGGTGTTCTTAGGTAAGAATGTTTTGACCTTCACAGATACGCAGTTTTAACCCTTTCGTATTATAACAAGCCCTGAGAGAAAAAGGCCTCTTTACCGAGAGATACTTTAAAATAAAAGATGTTTTAATTGACATGCCCAATAATTGACCTAGTAGATAAGATGATTTTAACAATGAAGGATAAAGTCTCTTCAACGGTTGGTTGGTTTATTTCATTTCTATTTTATTTTAACTTAATTTTATTACTTTTTAAATGTTTCCAGTGTTTTAAGGTCTGTGTTGTGGTTTTATTATTACTGTCTATGGGCATAGTGGGAATCGTCATTGAGACTTTAAAGAAATTATAAAAATTGGTTATAGGGAAAGCTGGATTTGGGCATTGGGGTCAGACCTGGTCTCTGATGTCTGGCTTTGCCCCTTTATTAGCCATTTGAGTCTCTTTGCATTTGTGAGCCTCCAAACTTCTGTAAAATCATTTACTTTCCAGAATTATTTACTTTATAGAATTATGAGGAATCTAAAGGGATGTATGTAATCCATATCAAAGTTTTAAAAACAGATTGCTTATTAGTTGGGAAAAGTGGATCCTGTGGGCCAAACTTTCTGTACTATTGTTAGGGCTTAAATTTGCTTTGGGATCTTGCAGATGATTTGCCAGTACCTAATTTAGTTAACGGTGAAGTTACCAAGTTACCCTGAAGTTAAGCTCAGGTTGTCAGCAGCATCTGTGTCCTGTGGCTTTAGGATGGAGAGTTCAGATTCCTTATTGGCTGTAGGGCCCCTTGGCTCATTACCACCTGGGTTCTCCTGACTTGGCCGCTTGGTGCATGGAGCCAGCAGGTCTCCAGAGCCAGTTTGCTGGTGAGTCGGAGTGTCCTCAGGTCCTTCCCACATTCTAATGAAGAGGGTTACACAATGAACACCATGAGGTGGGGTGTGGGGCCCATGAGGAACATCTTAGAGTGTTGCCTGCCACAGCACCTCATTTTCTTTTCTAACTTGAAATTGGGCCTCTTTGCCCTACATTACAAGTGCTTTCTGTAGCAAGTACAAAAAAAAAAAAAAAAAAAAGTTCTCCTACGGTGGGTCAGGCACTTTTAAACATTGTTTAAACAACTTTGCAAAGTTTAGAAAAAAACACAAACCTGTTCACAGGTGAGTAAGTAGAGGTGCAAGAAGGTCATGTAACTTAAATAAAATCAACTTTCCTGATTCCAAAGCCTTTGCTGTCTGAATCGGCCCCCGTCTCTGCTGTCTTAACCTGCATTTGGAGGTGGTCTCCTTGCTCTCTTGAAGGATGAAAATGGGAGGCAAGTTTTACCCTGGCTGAGAGGTTAGCTGTTAACTGTCTAAATCAGTTGTTCAAGTTTTGTTTCTTAAGTTTGATGTTGTGCCTATTAATACACTGTCTTTTTGTGTAGAAAATAGTCTTCAGGCAGTTTAGTGAAACAACTGGGTATTCTAAAAATAAATGAAGGTGTCCAAAGCTAACTGCTTGCTCTGCAGTGAAGAATGGAAGGTACCCAGGGAGGCTCTTGATCCATCGTCCCTATGACAGCTTCCTAATGCTCCAGATTTAGCATTGTGGTACTTCTGGCAGTCATTTTGTGTGATGTTCAGTGAACTGGGAAAGGGGGAAAAAGCCAAATTGGATCAAAGATAATTTCACAGACTCATGTTCTCAAAGGGATCTGAGGGTTCTAACAGTTTCTCGAGCTGTGGAGTTTGGTTACTCATTGTGATCATGAGAATGCTTTAGGTTTCAGATATCTTGCACCCTGGTTAGAAACTGCTTGTTACTGTATGCTGGGTTAGGGAGTCTTGGACATACATAGTTGCAGGCTTTAGTCTGAAAGAGCCTAATCTTTCAGTTTAGAGAGCTGAAGAGATTTTGGCAAAGCCTGTCCTTTTGTCTCAGTGCTTGAAAGGGAAAAAATCATTTACTCCATTGTAGAACTTCAGTTCTCTATACTTAACAGCTTACTAGCTTTAACATTATCCATGGTTTTTGCTTCTGCATTTTTGTAATGACAAGAGAGTGGTGGTTTTTAAAAACTTTTTTTTTAAGTTTATTTACTCATTTTGAGAGAGACATCATGAGTGAGGGAGGGGCAGGGAGAGAGGAAGAGAGACAATCAATCCCAAGCAGGCTGCACACTGTCAGCACAGAGCCTGACGTGGGGCTCGAACTCACAAAACCGTGAGATCATGACCTGAGCTGAAACTGAGAGTCAAATGCTTAACTGACTGAGCCACCCAGGTGCCCCAAGAGTATTTTTTTTAATATGAAATTTATTTCCATACAAGGAGTGGTTGTTTTAAATATCAAAAATTAAGTCTCAAAAATCTCAAGATTACTCAGCAAGTAATTGGTGTGATTAAAATAGGAGCCTGAACAATTATGCATCCCTTCCCGCCTTTAAGGTAACAAGTGTATTCTTTATCAATCAGGGTGCTGGCAGGAAATAGATGACTTACTACAATTTGATAATTTAAGGAAAGTTTAGTAAAGGGACTTTACAAAACTGTGTGCACAAGGTAAGGAAACCCCAGGGGGGAGTGCAGTTCTCAGGCCTGGTTGCACTGGGACTGGTAATGATGCTGTTACCACCTTTAGGTCTGAAAGGTTGAGGGGGAGGAGTGGTAAATGGAACCAGGAGATGGGCTATGTAGGAAGGGTGTGAGGTTGTGGAAAGCACCAGGAATAAATACTCCTGTCACTTTCCAGGTTGTCCAACTCCATCATTATTAGTTCCTTCACACATACTGTTCCCCCTGACCCGTCTCTCCACCATCGTCTGGCTGGGCATCACCTGCTTACTCTTCAGGTTCTACTCACTTGGAGAAGCCATCCAGAACAGCCACTGTACCCCGCCCCCTCCATCACTCACACAGTTATCTGTTAAGTAGTTTACATGGAAGCTGGAACCCTCTCGGCTCACCATTATAGCTCTGAGAGTCTAACGCAGTGATTATTAACATAACAGGAGCACAATACATATTTATCGGTTATAATTTTGTAGTTTCAGAAGTCATTCATAGAGTTGAGTTTATGCTATTGGTCTTGATGAATATCAAGAATTTAAAATATATTTGAACTTGAAAGGGCAGTACAAGAGTATAACCTCTCCCTAGATCCACCAGTTGTTAACATTTTACCACATGTATTTTATCTAATTTGTCTTGCTGAATCATTTGAAAGTAAGTTGTGACAAAATGGCACTTCCTCCCTGTATACTTACTCATCTCCTGTATTCATCTCCTTGGAATAAGAATTTTATACATGAAGCCACAATGCCATTGCCCCACCGGAGACAATTAACAATAAATGAATAACATCTAACATAGATTTGTAGGAGATAAATTGCCCCCTGTTGTTCCAGAATATCTTATTAAACTTTTTCCTCATCCAGGATCTAGCCAATGAGGTTTTTGTATACATTTTAATCTGCAAAGTCCTCTGCGTTCCCCCCGCCCCCCACCACGACATTGAACTTTTTGAAGTGTCCAAGTCCGTTTTACAATGTCCCATATCCTGGATATTTTTCTGACTTTTTTAGTAGATTTGGGTTATACTTTTTGGTAGGAGTATAACAGGCTGTGTGGTTATCTCTTACTGTGTCATGAAGATGTACACAGTGTTAACTTGGCACTGTTTGGTGATGCTAAGATTGATCATTTGGTTAAGAAGATGAATGCCAGATTTTTCCATTTTAATGTACATTTTTTTTTCCTTTTGTAAATGAGCAGTCTGTGGAGTGGTACTGTGAGTTTTTTAGTTCAGTGTTTATTTCTGAGAAAGTATGTGTCACTAGTGGGAAAGGGGCAGAGAGAGAGGGAAGACGGGATTCAAAGTGGGCTTTGCGCGGACAGCAGAGAGCCCCACGTGGGGCTCAACCACACGAGCCATGAGGTCATGACCTGAGTAGAAACCTTGACCTTAATCAACTGAGCCACCCACGTACCCCTGTACTGTGAGACTTAAAAAAAAATTTTTTTTTTAAGTTTATTTTTGAGAGACACAGAAAGCACTAGTTGGGGAGGGACAGAGAGAGGGAGAGAGAGAATCCCAAGCAAGCTCCGTGCCACCAGCACAAAGCACCACACAGGGACTCGAACCCACAGAATTGTGAGATCATGACCTGAGCCAAAACAAGAGTCGTATGCCTAACCAGCTGAGCCACCCAGGTGCCTGGAGACTTTTCAAACAAACTTTCAAGTATTCATTGAGCACCTATGTCCCAAGACCCTATTAAATATCCTAAATAGTTCCTTACACTTGAGAAGTCATGCAATCCTTAAGTCCTTTGAGGATCTTAGCTCACTGAAGGTGTTGTGCTTATCCTTGCCCTTTAGTTGCATTTAACTTTTGTTTTCTTGATTTTTCTGTGGTTTTCATTCAGAAGTAAAGATGTGCGTGGTGTGTAGGGGCTATGTTTGGCACACGAGCTTATTAGTAAATATCACCAGGACATAGATGAATAAACAATGGAATTAGAGGCTGAAGACTTGAATTCAAATCTTGATTTTGGTGCTTTCTGGCTATAGGATCTCAGATCATTTCTCTGAGCTCATTTCCTCCTCTGTAAATTGGAGGAAATATAGCAGAATTTCAGTAAGAATAAAATGAGAGTGCATCATAAAAGTCCTGGCCTCATGTAAAGTGGAAGGTTTGTGCCATCATTTGTTATTTTAATCCTTGAGGTCTAAGTGGATACAATAGGAATGAAAACTTTTTATCATCTATAGTTACGGTGAACACAGAAAAGGTCTTAAACATTGTACATCAAGACACCTACCCCTTCAAAAAAAATCTCTATAAAGCTTTCTTAAGTTTCAGTGCTTAAAGGAGAAAATGTATTCGCTACAAGATTATTATGCTTTGGCAGCCCATGAATCCCAGGATTGAGAAAGTGTATAGAGGGCATGAAGTGGTGCCAGATATACAGTAATTAAGCTGTGCAAAAGTGTGCTGAAATGCAGGGAGTGGCCAAGATAGGCTCTCGGGATGATTTTTGAAGGGTAAAATTTGGCTGTGTTTAACAGTGGAACCAATTCATAAAACATGCTGAAATAATACGGCATACCTCTTAGCCTCGAGGCCCAAATCTGAACAGTTTAAGCCAGGCCAATTGCCTGCTTCCACTAGCCTCGCCTGCTGGAATAACTCCAAGGGAGTACCATTCACATTGTAACCAAAGTGCTGCCCTCTTTCCCTGGTTACTCTGCTGCCCAAGACCATGGTACTGGAGTGCAGAATTTCAGAGCTGCTTTAAGCTCCTGCAGCTCGAGACTCTGCTTCTTAAAACTCTGCATTAGACAGATGTCAGATTTCTTTGTAATCTTTATTTTCCAAATAAGCCAGTGATGAGGGAGGAAGGCAGTAGGGAGGTGTTTGGCTGTTTCTAGAGCATCCTGGGGGTGTCAGTCTGTCAATTGGTAGAAGGAAGATACCTGTCATAGTTAAAAATTATAATTTTAATTTTTTTTCTGAAGCACTAAAGCCATTCCTATATCCCTACTAAACTGAATTATTGAGGAGGGTGCCATATAGAACTACCAGGAAGAACTAAGCCCTTTACTATTATTTTAACCAGCTTTCCTATCCTGGCCATATAGCTCCCCTTATCAAGATCCACGGGGTGATGCTAGTCACACATAATACTCTGAGGATGTTTTAGGATCATCCAGTTTTGTATGCTCATTTTACAAATGAAGAAATTTGCCTGTGGCACCTGGGTCACTCAGTAGGTTGAGTGTCTGACTTTGGCTCAGATCATGATCTCACAGTTCAGGGGTTCGAGCCCCGTGTCGGGCTTTGTGCTGACAGCTCGGAGCTTGGAGCCTGCTTCAGATTCCATGTCTCCCTCTCTGCCTGTCCCCTGCTCACACTCTCCTCTCAAAAATAAACATTGTTAAAAGAAAAAAAGAAATTTGCCTAATGGTCACCAATGTAGTTAGTTATTGGAACTAAGACTGGAGTTAATCCATTGCATCATCCATAGCTAAGTGGTCATTCAGGTTAAATGTAAGCCTTAGTAAGATTTAAAATGTTTGAAGAATCTATTTGTAGATTCTAGATCTATTTTACCAAGACAGTTTTTTTTTTTAAATGTTTATTTATTTTGAGAGAGGGGTAGGAAGGGGCAGAGAGAGAGAGAGAAAATCCCAAGCAGGCTCTGTGCCACATAGGTGCCCCACCCAAGACAATTTTCATCTTTAATAAGAACTCAAAGCCAGCCCTACTGTTTTCTGCAATTAATTTTAAATTATTATAAGGGAGAAAGAAAGTATTCTCCTCTGCATGTCTTTATCCTAGAAGACTGCCATTTCTATTTATTTTTGTCTTTCTTTTCTCTTTTGTATTGATGTATAATTGACATGCAGTGTAGTAGTTTCAGGATTCGATATTTATAAAGATTGCAAAATGATTACCACAGTAATTCTAGGTAACATCTGTCACCCTTCATAGTTACAAGAATTTTTTTCTTCTGATAAATTTTAATATGTGTTATGTTTTATAGTATACATAATATCAGCACAGTGCTACATGTGCGTAATATGTAAAAATGAAACAGGTACATACTCATTTTTTTTACTAATGAAAACTAAAAAGATGAGAAAGGTTTAGGGAGTTGTGTGCTTCTCTATGTGTATTACATGTCAATAAGAAGTTTAAAAGTATTTGAAGATCAGTGCTCTGGAAACCATAGAGCCATGGAAGGTTGGGGGTGAGGGCTGTTTATTTTCAAGTCCAAGAGATAATTTTGATGAAAGTAGGTTTGTGGACCTTTCCTAGATTTGAGGAAGGAGGAATGACAGTTGCCAGAACTGTTTTATAATACATGCTTATCAAATGGTTGTTTCTTCTCCCTTCCCTTTATCACGTAGAATTGTGTGTTTTCAGAATGGGACATCCTGCAGGAGTAAAGTTATTAAGCATACCGTCTCATCAGTGGAAAGGAAACAAAAGCCTGGCTTTACCTGGGGACTTCTAGTTTCTGCCTTTGCCATTAATTGGACACCTACAATTCTTAGCCCCAGATTATTTTTTCGTAATCATGTTGAAACGTTGTAAAAATTAGTGGGAATGACCAAACTGGCTTATTCATTCATTTAGGCCAGAACAGAAAAAAAAATTGCTACTTGCAGAAGTTTTTAAGGAAGGTTGAGAGTGAAGGGTAGAAATAAGTTATTTAGATTTAGCAGTTGTAAAAATGAAGGTCTACAGCTGCCCTAATATGACAGGTATAGAAAAATATGAGGGAATAGTAGAAAGAGGTTCTCTTGGAATAGAATCAAGTCAGAATATTTTGGGAGAAATTATTAGTGGATGATAGAAACCAAGAGCGCTGTTTCAAGGAAACTGAATGTAATTCTGTAATTAAGCAATAAAATAGATGTTGCGACGTGTCCGAAATTTATATTCAATCATCTATTTAATAAATAAATAATAAGTGCTTATTCCATGCAGATGCTGAACTAGACTCTGGGAATATTGTGTACTGCACAGTATTCCTGCTCTCAAGTGCCTCACAGTCTTGGAAACTAGACAGTAAGAAATATTAAGACAGGGATTAGTACAAGATGCTGTAGTAGCCACATGGGAAGGGTTTCTTAACCAGTCCCACTGGTTTAGAGGAAAGTATTAAGTTACCATGGAACATTTTGTGCCAGGCTCTGTGCTAAGCACTTTTAAAAATCACACTGGCTCTGGGGCACCTGGCTGGCTCAGTGGGAAGAGCATGTGACTCTTGATCACAGGGTTGTGAGTTCAAGCCCACATGGGGTGTAAAGATTACTTTAAAAAAAAAAAAAAAACCTAAAAAAAAAACCAAACAATAATCACACTGGCTTTTATTTTTTTTTTAAAGTTTATTTATCTTTTTTAGTAATCTCTACACCCAACATGGGGCTTGAACTCACGACCCAGAGATCAAGAGTTACATGTCTTCCCTCTGAGCCAGCCAGCCAGGCACCCCTAAAAATCACACTGGATTTTATTTTATTTTTAATGTTTATTTATTTTTGAGAGAGAGAGAGAGAGACAGAGTGCAAGCAGGGGAGGGGCGGAGAGAGAGGGAGACACAGAATCTGAAGCAGGATCCAGGCTCTGAGCTGTTGGCACAGAGCCCGATGCAGGGCTTGAACTCACGAACTCTGAGATCATGACCTGAGCTGAAGTCGGATGCTTACCCAACTGAGCCACTCAGGAGCCCTCGCACTGGCTTTTAAATTCTACTGTTATCCTCATTTTACAGATGAGAAAACAGAGGCTCGGAAAGGCCAACTGGTAAGAAACAATTTCGATGCCAATACCAAAAATTCTGTAAGTAGAAATCTGAAAAACTAAAAAATAATTTGAAAAGCCTTTATAGAGAAAAGAAACATGTTAACCCCGCAAAATTTAAGCTTCCTTAGGTACATTTATTTTCAAACTTTTCATCAAAGTAAAATACCTGAAAAGAAGGGCACTGTCTTAAATGTAAAGCTCAATGACTTTTTTTTTTTAATTTTTTTTTTAACGTTTTATTTATTTTTGAGACAGAGACAGAGCATGAACGGGGGAGGGGCAGAGAGGGAGACACAGAATCCGAAGCAGGCTCCAGGCTCTGAGCCATCAGCCCAGAGCCCGACGCGGGGCTCGAACTCACGGACCGCGAGATCGTGACCTGAGCTGAAGTCGGCCGCTTAACCGACTAATCACCCAGGCGCCCCAAAGCTCAATGACTTTTGATAACTGAGCACACCATGTAACTTATGTCCAGTTTAAGAAACATAGCATTACCAGTTTTTCAGAAGCCCCCTGTGCTCCTTCCTAGTCACTGCCTTCCCCTGACTTCCAGCAGTATAGATTAATTTTGCCTGTTTTTGTACTTTATATGGATGGAATTGGATAGCACGTATTCTTTTCTATCTGGCTTTTTTTTTGCTAAACCTTGTTTGTGAGATTCATCTATGTTGTTGCAATAGTTTTAGATCACTCATTTTCCTTACAGTGTAATACTTCATCATCTGAATGTACATTAACTTTTTCTTAGATAGCTAGGTAGCTTTGATGAACATTGCAGTACGTGTCTCCTAGTGAACATATAGATGCACTTCTGTTGGGTATATAGTAGGAGTGGAATTAATGTATCATACAATATGCATATGTTCACTTTTCAGAGATACTGGCAAATGCTTTCCCTAAATGTGTATACCATTTTGTATTCCACCAGCAGTGTATGAGTATTCCATTTGTTCCATATCCTTGCCAACAATTGGTATTTAGCATCTTATCATTTTAGTTATTCTGGCCGCATGTTAGTTTTAGTCGACATATCCTTGATGACTGATGAGTTGAGCAGTTTTCAGATGTGTTTTGGACATTCGCATATCCTCTAATGACATATCTGCAATGTCTTCTCTTTTTCTATTTGATTGTCTTTTTAAAAATTGGTTTGTAAGAGGTGTGTGTGTGTGTACATATATGTATTGCAAATATTTTCTACCACTCTGTAGGTTGCCTTTTAGATCTCTTAATGGTATCTTTCGAATGTTCTTAATTTAATTCGTGTAGGGAGGTGTGCCTGGCTTGGTCAGTTCCAGGTTTAGAGGAACTGAGACCTAAGAACTATTGAGTTTTGGTTTTTTTAAAAAAGTTTTTATTTTTATTTATTTTGAGAGACAGAGAGAGAGAGCAAGCGGAGGAGAGGCAGAGAGAGAGGGAGACAGAATCCCAAGCAGGCTCCACACTATCAGCACAGAGCCTGACGTGGGGCTTGAACCCATGAACCATGAAATCATGACCTGAGCCAAAGTCAAAGAGTCAGACCCTTAACTGACTGAGCCACCCAGGTAGAACTGTTGTGGTTTGTTTTGTTGTTATTGTTTTTTGTTTTGTTTTGTTTTTTGTGGGTTTTTTTTTGAACTGTTGACTTTTTTTTCAAGAATTTTTTTTTTTTAATGTTTATTTATTTTTGAGAGAGGGAGACACAGAGTGTGAGCAGGGAGGGACAGAGAGAGAAGGAAACACAGAATCTGAAGCAGGCTCCAGGCTCTGAGCTATTAGCACAGAGCCCGATGTGGGGCTCGAACTCACAAACCTCAAGATCATGACCCAAAGTCGGACACTTAACTGACTGAGCCACCCAGGTGTCCCGTGTTGAGTTTTTATAGTAATTCCAAATTCTTTCAAATACATAACTAGGGTAGGAATATTGTGGGTTTTTTCCCCCACCTTTACTGAGGTATAATTGACAAGTAGCATTGTAAGATATTTAAAATAGACAATGTTTTATATATATATATATATATATATATGTGTGTGTATATACATATATACATACATTATACATTATATAAAAGTTTTATATAGTATATATATTTATGTTATATATTATATATTTATATATTATATATCATTTATATATATTATATATTTTATATATTTTATATATATACATATATATACACATATATATGTATATATGTATACATATGTGTATATATGTATACATATGTGTATATGTGTATATACATACATGTATACATATGTATACATATGTGTATATGTATATATATGTGTGTATATATGTATATGTATATGTGTATATATATATATATAGAGATAGATAGATAGATAGATAGATGTATATATATATGTATATAGGACTCCCCAATTGATTAACATAGATCATCTTCATCGTCATTTTAATACAAACTACTTTATCATCTTTTTCTTTCATGGTTATTTTGTTTAAGTCCTGTTTGAGAAATCTTTGCTACAAGGTATCCTGTGAAATGGACATTATATGTAATGGAAAAGGAGGCTTGCCATTGATAGGAAGTAAGGGGAAAACAGTATCATGTGGAGTGGTCTCTCTCCAGTCAAAGGAGGTCAGAAAGCAGCACTGCTTGGGATTTAAAGGGTCTGAAGTGAAGCTGCAAAGTGCACTCTACAGAAAATAGTGCCCACTTGACCCTTGTGCATATTCCCGGTATTAGCCTTGCCAGACGGCTTAGAGAACCAAGCTGCTTGATTTTTACTCATCTGAGGAAGAGAGCTTTTAGACCTTAACTATGTTTATTTTTAAACTATAAAAAAAATGTTTGTTTATTTTTGAGTGGGGATAGGGGGAGAGAGAGAATCTGAAGTGAGCTCTGTGCTGAGAGCAGAGAGCCCGATGTGGGGCTCGAACTCACGAACCATGAGATCATGACCTGAGACAAAGTCAGATGCTTAACCGACTGAGCCATCCAGGTGCCCTAACCTTAACTTTCTTTAAAGCCCACATTTTAGTTATTTATTTTTTCACATTGTGAGAGAACTCAGTTATTACTTGGTTAGATACAGGTTTCTACTTTTGTTGATTTAAAAATATATATGTATGTATTAGGTGCATAAGTTCACACAGTTTTTCTTGACTGCCGATATTCTCCTCAGGTTATGTAGGGTGCAATTGGTGTGTTGAACATTACTCTCCTTGCCTCTGAACAAATAACCAGAGCTACAAAGCCAAGCTGTATTCTCATTATAAAGATAATGGAACAACATTTTTATTTTTACTTTTTACTTTTTTTTTTAATGTTTGCTCATTTTGAGAGAGGGAGAATCAATCCCAAGCAGGCTCCGTGCTGTCAGTACAGAGCCCGACCTGGAACTTTATCTCAGGAACTGCGAGATCATGACTTGAGTTGAGATCAAGGGTGGGACGCTTCACTGACTGAGCCACCCAGGTGCCCCCAAACAACATTTTTTTTTTTTAATTTTTTTTTTAACGTTTATTTATTTTTGAGACAGAGAGAGACAGAGCATGAACGGGGGAGGGGCAGAGAGAGAGGAAGACACAGAATCGGAAGCAGGCTCCAGGCTCTGAGCCATCAGCCCAGAGCCCGATGCGGGGGCTCGAACTCACAGACCGCGAGATCGTGACCTGAGCCGAAGTCGGACGCTCAACCGACTGCGCCACCCAGGCGCCCCGCCCCCAAACAACATTTTAAAAAACAAACTAAAAAAATCACTTGTCAATCCAACTTTCCATTCCCAACCCCAGTTTCCAATAGCCTTGTCTTTGTCCTCGGCTGCGGAGCTCCCGATCTAGTCCTGTTCTTTCCCAGTGGCTGTTTATGTTTCCCTGCTACATAAGCCATTTTCCACGTGAGCATGTGGCAGAAGAGCTACAGCAGCTTTTTCCCTATGGTTTTATCTTTTTTTTTACCCAACATCTTTTTTTACCTGACATTTACCCAACCCAAATGTCACCCAAATATTATTCAGCCGTAAAAAGGAATGAGGCACGCCATGATTCCTATGGCGCTGAAGTGCCACAACCTGCACGAATCTTGAAACGTGTTGCTAAGTGGAAGAAACCAGGCACAAAGTGCTACATATAGCATAATTCCATTTGTATGAAATGTCCAGGATGGGTAAACCCATAGAGACAGTAAGTAGGTTAGTGGTCGCCAGGGGATGGGAGAGAGGGGAATTGGAAGTGATTGTGAATAGTATGGGGGTTCTTTTTGGGGTGATGGAAATGCTCTGGAACTGTGGTGACGGTTGCACAATCTTGTGAATTGTACATCTTATCTTAACACAGTTATAATGGTAAATTTTATTCGTGAATTTTATCTCAAAAAATTTACAAGAAAATTTGGCTACAAGGATTCACTAGTTTTTTTCACTAGTTACTTTTAATATAAAAAAGGAAGAGAAAAAGTTTTAAACGTTCAACGATGGGATGTTCTTTGAATACATTGTGCTAGAGCCATATGTACAAATTTGTAGAAATTAATTTATTGACGTAAAAAGATGTTCATGATACTGAGTAAAGAAGAGCTAGTTACAAAATAATATTTAAGGAATAACAACAAAATACACAAGAGTGAGAGACTGGAAGGGGATACAGTAACATGTCAGACAGTTCTGGGTAGTGGTTTTTTATTTCTTTTCCTTTTTCTCTTCCTTCCTTTCCTCATTTCCCTTCCTTCCTTCCTTCCTTCTTTCCTTCCTTCCCTCCTAGTATTCTCTGATTTTTCCACAATAAACTTAGGATGTATTTTTGTTGTTTTGTTTTTATGTTTGGGAGAGAGAGAGAAAAAAAAAAATACGAGAGGGGGAAGGGGCAGAGAGAGAGAGGGAGACACAGAATCCCAAGCAGGCTCTGTACTGTCTGCACTGAGTCGGACATGGGGCTCGAACCCACGAACCACCAGACTGAGACCTGAGCCTAAGTCGAGTCAGACACAACCGACTGAGCCACCCACATGCTCCTAGGATGTGTCTTTTAAATTTTTTTTAATGTTTATTTATTTCTGAGACAGAGAGAGAGACAGAGCATGAGTGGGGGATGGGCAGAGAGAGAGGGAGACACAGAATCAGAAGCAGGCTCCAGGCTCTGAGCTGTCAGCACAGAGCCTGACGCGGGGCTTGAACTCACAAACTATGAGATCATGACCTGAGCCGAAGTCGGTCACTCAACCGACCGAGCCACCCAGGCGCCCCTAGGATGTGTCTTTTAAAAGTTATGTTAAAAATAGGGGTGCCTCGGTGGCTCAGTCGGGTTAAGCATCAGACTTGAGCTCAGGTCATGATCTCACGTTTTGTAAGTTTGAGCCCACGTTGGGTTCTGCGCTGACAGCGTGGAGCCTGCTTGAGATTCTCTGTCTCTGTCTCTCTCTCTGTCCCTCCTCTGCACTCTAGTTCTCTCTCAAAATAAATAAATAAACTTAAAAAATCATTAAAAAAAAAGTTATGTTAAAAACAAAACAAAAGAGCCAGAAGAATTACATTTCATGCAAAGGTGATCCCAACTCTAGGTCTAAAATTTGCTTCTCTAGGTTTCCTCTACCCTTCTTCTTTCCCATGACAGATTGTGGTGAAAGCATGGGCAAGAGTGGAGGAGTCTGGAATTCTGAAGGCCCGTGCCACCTGGGCTCTCCAGCTTGCTTGCTCCAAGCAGTGTTTTCCTCAGAGTCCAGAAAACCTGACAATTGAAGGGAGAGAAGGGTCTCTAGATAATAAAGAAATAGATTTAGAAAATGTCATTAGGCAAATGGTACCTATCACTGCTAGACTGCCTGCTGCTTGACTATTTCCTCTGGCTCTTCCTACCTCCCTCGTGAAGGAGACAAGACACCAGTGTGTTGGCAATAAAATAGTAATAACAGCACCTGGGAGTGCTACTGTAATGACGGGTCTCTGAGCACTTTCCTGCAATTCCAGTTTTCAGATGTTTAGAACTATCTTGTAAACTCTTCATCCACATTGAAACTTATCACCTTTGACTGAAGCCCAGAGATTTAATTGTTAAAAACAACACCACCTTTTGACTGAGGAGAAAAGGAAAATAAGATTTAAACATTTCTGGGCCTTGGAATATATTCTCCCACATCCTTTTGCTTTTTTAAAATGAAAACTGTTACATGGCAGTCTTTTTGTATAGTTAGCAGGTTTAAAAACAATATCAAACATTTAATATTTTGAAAAGGCATTAAAATTTTTTGTTAATGTTTATTTATTTTTGAGAGAGAGAGAGAGAGAGAGAAAGAGCATGAGCAGGGGAGGGGCAGAGAGAGAGGGAAACACAGAATCTGAATCAGGCTCCAGGCTCCGAGCTGTCAGCACAGAGCCTGACGCGGGGCTTGAACTCATGAACTGTGAGATCATGACCTAAGCCACAGTCAGACACTCAACCGCCTGAGGCACCCAGGCGCTCCCTGAATAGGCATTTTTAAACGACTTATTGATGAAAGTTGAACATTTCTAAAAACTTCAATAAACTATAAAGTAATTTTTACTATCAGCCACAAGGAACAGAGGAGACATTACCTCTTTACTCGTTGTGTAACTTCAGGAAATTTACATAACCTCTGTGCTTTGTTTTTCTTTCTGAAAAACGGGGATCATGATAAAACCTACCTCACAGGGGTGGCTGTGAGTTCGCTCAGATTTCCCTGCAGGAAGGGACTTGCTCTTCAGCTCTAAGGAGTGCTTTAGCTCCTAGCACCTTCCGGAGCCACCTTGGATTCTGAAGCTGAGTCGTGATCTTCCCGGATAGCCCCCAGCTAGTGACTGAGCTCCGTGGGGGTTGGGTGTAGGCATTTCAGCCCAGGATGAGACCCCTCTGGTGGGCAAATGTTGCTTCAAGAGTTCCTGATGGTCAAGGCTTTGTCAAACTGCAGCGAGGTCTCAGTGAGGCTCCCCTTATCCAAAGTGTCGCCTCCCCCTTTCCTTTGATAAGTGTCAGATGGCAGTGTGATCTGAAGACTGCCTGCCCAATCCTCCTTTTGAATTTCTCACCAGCATTGTCCCCCAGTTGAGCTCCATGTGCTTCTCAGAGGATCCAGTAGACACACAAATTGGTTGTAAGCCTTACGTGGGGTTGTACATGACAGATGCTAGATGATACCTGGCACATAGTAAGTGCTCAATAAATGTTTGATATTATTGGCACTATGTGACTGATTCTTAATGAGTTTTTAGCTTTGGTTACCACTGTTTTCTCATTTATTCTTGACTTGGTTTTCACTGTCCTTTTTTACTGGTATATAAATATGAGTGCATATATACCGATTCCATTTTTCTTTTATAACAGTTTTAGTGTGGTTTCATTCTGTGAAGAAAAAAATTAAATATTGGCTAGCATTTGGCAAAGAAGTTAAAGACAATAGAACAAAGAGGAGAATAAAGTGTGCATGAAGTGAACATAATATATTCTTTGAGGGCAGAAAATTTTATTTAATGCATTAAAATATTTTTTTTTAATATTTATTTTTGAGAGGGAGAGAGAGACAAGAGCATGAGCAGCAGGGGAAAGAGAGAGAGGGAGACACAGGATCTGAAGCAGGCTCCAGGCTCTGAGCTGTCAGCACAGAGTCCAGTGCAGGATTCGAACCCACGAACCGTGAAACCATGACCTGAGCCGAAGTTGGATGCTTAACCGGCTGAGCTTCCCAGGCACCCCTATTTAATATTTTAAAAATATTTTATGTTGTATTCTCTTAACCACTCACCTGCTTCCTCTGCCCCATAAGAATTCTTCTTTGTCAGCATTTAAAAGTTCTGCTTTTTAAGAAGATTCTCAGGTCTGTAGCTTAAATCTATCAACTATTTTTTTTTTTTTTTTTTGCTAAGCTAGGCATTTTTATTTTGCAGAGGATTTTCCAGAAATATTGTCTTCGTTAGCTTACTCAATTCAAATTTAGGCTTCTTCAGCTTTTAACATTTTCTAAGAGATTAGATAGGTTAGATTTTTCTGTGTCATGCCCAAGCTTATTGACCATTTATTTGAGGTCGTTTTCCATCATTTTCTATATTAGAAGCACCTACTGGGTACTGATGAATGGAACTGGCCATCAGAGATTTGAAAAATCTTGTGTGCCTCTTGGTAAATCCAACAGGCAAATCCAACATTTAAACAATGTAAATAACCGCCGCTTGTTTGCCATGAATGTGCGCATGAGTCTGTCTCTTTTTGATGGTAGGACACACTATGAATAATATCCATCAGAGATGTTGGTTGGACTGGTTTTTGCCCTGAACATCCTTGGTAATTAGTTGGAATGTCAGAAATATTGTCTCCAAAAATATAACCGTAAAGACCATCAGATACAATTTTGACTCCTTGAGTCTTTGTGCCTCATTTTAAATATGGCTGGCATTTTCACATTATTTGTCAACCTAAACAGTGTCGATTATTTTATTCCTGGCTCTGTTTAGTTTGTTTTCTATAAGATGCTAGTTCCTCCTTGCCAGGGTGGCTACTCGTCAGAAAAGCAGTTAGTTTACTTCTTAGTGAAACAGAGCAGAGTGAAGGTTACTATGAGTCTATAGGAAAGGCACAGCACTCTAAGCTTAAAGGTAATTATTGTTATATGTGTAATTGTAGTTCCCATAATTCTCAGAGTTAGTGATGTGTGCATATCTCTAAAAACAAATTTAGGAGGTGTGTTCAAATATATGTGTTTGTAAAATTTGGAGTGAGCCATAATAGTTTATTAACTTGCATTAACTTGCATGTGCTCAATGTAAGGTTAAATAAAATGTATAAACCCACAAGATGTGGATTTGATTATCTTAAACATGGTAAACTCCTGGCTCTTTTGGTATTATCTGTTTTGTAATGTTTGTGAAATCTTCAGCTTTGTTATCAAGTATTTTCCAGGCTATTACAAAGTTGCTGAAATGTTGCTTTCAGCAACTAGCAGAGTTAAAGATGGCCCGCGTTTGCTTTGCAGAGGAATGAGCACCTGTGTCCTGGGGGTGGGTACTAAGAGGCTGGTCAGGGATGTGACAGTAGGAATAGATGACTGCTCAATAAACTATTATAGGAAACACATTGCCTATCACCTTGCAGCATTCAAGCCAAAACCAATCGGCCATTTATTAGAATCCCAAAGTGGTGATTTGTAGGTGAGAATAGGACTAGCGGAAAAGACTGCTAATTAGAAAGAACTGTACTTGAGAATTGGATTCATAAAATGAATAATGTTTAATGCTTCATCAAGGGCATTCTTAAGTGAAACAGACTTTTTGTTTTGGTGAGTGCCTGGCAGGGCAAAGTACAATGGCGTGAGTACAGTTTGGTGTTGCCGCCTTGACTTGGGCTAAGGGGCCAGCAGCAGTTTTCCCACCACTGCCTTTTCCACCGTCAGTGCAAGTGTCAACAGAGTGAAAACGACAAATAATGTCTTACTTTTATTATAAAAACAATCATTTTTTAAAAAAATCCAGCCTGACAACCATTCTCTTTTAGTCTGTTTACAATTAATGTAATTACTAACACGTTTGGACTTAAAAATAACATCTTACTATCTGTTTTCTATTTTATCAGTGTGTTCTATTTTTCCCCCTTCACTTCTTCCTTTCTTTTGAAGTAATTATTCTTTTTTTTTTTTTTTAATTTTTTTTTTTCAACGTTTTTTATTTATTTTTGGGACAGAGAGAGACAGAGCATGAACGGGGGAGGGGCAGAGAGAGAGGGAGACACAGAATCGGAAACAGGCTCCAGGCTCCGAGCCATCAGCCCAGAGCCTGACGCGGGGCTCGAACTCACAGACCGCGAGATCGTGACCTGGCTGAAGTCGGACGCTTAACCGACTGCGCCACCCAGGCGCCCCTTGAAGTAATTATTCTTTATTCTTTCTTTGCTGCCCACCCCTTTCCCCATTAGCTTGTTAGTTACTATTTTTATTTTTTTTACTCTTCTTTTAGTGGTTATATAACATGAGTTATAACATGAATCCTTGATTAATTAAAATTTTAATGTAAGTACTTTTACCACTTCATGGATAGTGTGAGGTCTTTGAACACTTTTACTCCATTTACCTTCCTCCTATCTTTACAAACATTTTTAATTCTGAAAAAACTTTCAGTGAGTTACGATAACAGTACAATAAACTTCATATAAATTCACCAATTGTTGATATTTCTGTCCCTATCCCTCTCTTTTAGTTTTGCTCTTAAGGCCTTGAACTGATTGGATGAGGCCCACCCAGATTCTCAGGATAATCTCTTTCACTTAAAGTCAACTAACTGTAAATCTTAACCATATCTTAAAACCCATATCTTAAAAACACCTCAGTTAGGAGGGTGGGTGATGGGTATTGAGGAGGGCACCTCCTCAATGGGATGAGCACTGGGTGTTGTATGGAAACCAATTTGACAATAAATTTCATATATTGAAAAAATAAAAAAAAAAGAAAAAAGAAAAAAAATAAAAACACCTCAGTTAGTGTTAAGTTGAATAACTCAGTGCTATGCCAAGCCAGTTTGACACATAAAATTAACCATCACAAGGCGCATCAAGTTTCTTTCTTGCTACAGGTCAGGAAATATAACAGGCTTTTATACTTTCCATTGATTCATTCATTCATGTGTTCATTCATACATGCATTAATTCGTTTATTCAAGAACTATATCTTGAACACCAGACACTGTGTTCTTTTTTTGCCAGACACTGTGATATATGCATGGATACATATTCTAAGATTCTGACAACTGACTTGTAAATAATTGTTACAGTATAACCTATTTGTTAGTTGGGATCCTATTGAGTATTTTTAGGACTATTGCCTTATTTCTTTTTGAGTTACTTTATTTTCCTCCAGGCCAGAGATAGGAATGTATTCATTTTCATGACTTTCATAAATCTTGCATAGTTCCTTGTCGAGTAAATATAAATATCTCTTATCAAAAACATTTTGAACATTTTGACTAAACCAACTGCCAAAAACAGTAAGAAAGGACCAGCCGCACTGCATAAATGTTTTTCAAGCTGCTTCTTGCATTACATTTGCTAATGTTCCATCATTGTCCGAAGCAAGTCATAAGGCCAGTCCAGGTTCAAGAGGTGGGGAAGTAGAATCAGTATCTTAATTGTTTTTTTTAAATTATTTTTTATTTTTTGAGGGTGAGAGAGTGTGTGGACACATGAGAGAGCAGGGGAAGGGCAGAGAGAGTGGGAGAGGGAGGGACAGAATCCCAAGCAGGTTCCATGCTCAGTGTGGAGCCTGACACGGGCTCAGTCTCAGGAACCATGACATCATGACCTGAGCTGAAATCCAGAGTGACGCTTAACTGACTGAGCCACCAAGGTGCCCCTAGAATCAGCTTCTGATAGAAGTTTCTGCAAAGAATTTGTAGTCACTTTTGCTTTTTTCTCCTGTACTACAATGGTTTGAACATAATGTGCAGCATATGACAGTTTGCAGCTAGTCAGAAGATCACACCAATGGAACCCAACTGGACATATTTTGGGTTATATGGGGCTTTCCCTGCCATTCTGTGATACTTTTTCACATAAAGGAAAGGTCACTTTTTAACCTAAAGGAAAAAACTGTAGTTAAATGAGACAAACCAGCTAATTCAAGCATTAAAAACAACAACAACAACAACAACAAAAACTCCTTTGAAACCTGAATTACTGGCTTTCCCATTACATTAACCAGACACCTTGTCAACTGTGCCCTTTGTTTTGAAGACTTTAGATCTGCAACTTAAATTACTGCCTCTTTCCTTTATCCCTATGCACATAACCGGTCCATCAACTGTCAGAAAAATACCCAAATTTCCTTCTTTTCCTTGATTATACACCCTCTAAAAGATTGCTTTATCATTTAGATTCAGAATAAAACATTCCACTCATCTGGCAATACCTTCTTATGTTTTCTTACATAAGTAAACTGAAACATATATGTGCTATGGCAGTTGTTCCCCCCCCCCCCACCCCCCGTCCCCAGGGGAAAAAAACTTATTTCTTGCAATAAAACATACCATGCTTTAAAATTTGGCAAGAAATGATGAAAATATACCTCCCCTTCAACAAAGTTCTGCTGGGGACAACTGAATTGTTAAGATACCTATCTAGGCAAATTCAACCATAAACTTTCTAATTCAACTGGGCACTAATGTTCAGGATCTTGCAACGTGACCCTATTGACCTGAAAGAGTGCCCCTTTAAAGAATAAGATTACGTGCTTCCCATCAGCAGGCTTAAAAGCTCAGTATTTTCGTGGCTGTGTAATAAAGCTTTGAAAGGAACACAGTTAACATAACCACTTAGCCAGAGAAGGAAAAGATTCAACTCAAACATATTTCAATTCTCTTAAATCCTGCCTGGGGTGCACTCACATACAATCGGTTGCTTTCCGCGGTGAATGTTGTACAACCTCATGCTCTAGAAGAATTTGGCTGTGTTCAGTTCTAATTAACAAAGGGCATTTTCCAAACATCTCAAGAGTGATAGAAATAGCTGGAAAGGGTGTTAACTGCAGAATTAAGCTGGTTTATCAAGTGAATAACTATGTGAATGAGCTTTGTAAACTCCACAAAACACTCCAAAAGTATTGTCATTCTTTTTGTTTTGTGTACATAATACATGCACATAGACTAACACATTCCACATTCCACAAAATGACTGAAAATGAAATAATTTTGGTAATGCTTTTCCAGGATCAAAGAGGTTTTTAAAATTGTGCTTTCTTGCTACTAGCATTGAGGCACAGTGTTCCAGCAGTAGTTCCTTGAAAATACGATTTCTTGGGGCGCCTGGGTGGCGCAGTCGGTTAAGCGTCCGACTTCAGCCAGGTCACGATCTCGCGGTCCGTGAGTTCGAGCCCCGCGTCAGGCTCTGGGCTGATGGCTCGGAGCCTGGAGCCTGTTTCCGATTCTGTGTCTCCCTCTCTCTCTGCCCCTCCCCCGTTCATGCTCTGTCTCTCTCTGTCCCAAAAATAAAATAAAAAACGTTGAAAAAAAAATTTAGAAAATACGATTTCTTTTTCTTTTTAATTTTTTTTTGATGTTTATTTATTTTGAGAGAGACAGAGACAGAATGCAAGTGGGTTGGGGCAGAGAGAGAGGGAGGCACAGAATCCAAAGGAGGCTGCAGGCTGCAGGCTCTGAACTGTCCTCACAAAGCCTGACTCAGGGCTTGAACTCATGAGCCGTGAGATCATGACCTGAGCCAAAGTCGGATGCTCAACCGACTGAGTCACCCAGGCGCCCCAGAAAGTACTATTTCTGATGACCTGCATGATATACACCTATGTTAGAAAATTTTGAACATGAAGTGCAAAAAATAATCACTCATAATCCCATCACCCAGAAGTAGTAGTCATTAATATTTTAGTGTGTTTTCTTCTTGTCCTTTTTCTATACATAAAAAAATATATATAGAAATATGAAAATTGTATATTTTACATGAAACTATGATACTTTAAGGCAATATAGTGGTTAACATTGTCAGAGAATTTTGGTTTGAATTCTGGCTCTTACACTTTCTAATTATGGTAATCTGGGCAATTTGCTTATTATCAGTTGTAACTCAAGTTTTCTGAGCTATAATACGGAATAATAGCAGTAATCTACTTTGTAGGGCTATTGTGAGGACTAAGTTAACTAATACATGTTAACACTTAGAACAGTTCCTGGCACATAATAAATACTCAGTATTATATTTATAGTTTAAATAATTTTTATCACATAACACCAGGGCATAAGCATTTTCTACAATAATTTAAAACATTTATCTTTATGAACGAATGATTGGGTATCATGTTCCATTGGATAGATATGCTCTAATTTACCTGACCAGCTCTGTTGTTGGAATACTGTGATTCCAAATTGTTACTATTATCAATATTGTTTTGATGATTATCTTAATGCATAAAGTCTTTTCTGCATTTCAGATTATTTGATTAAAGTGGTTTTCTACAAGTAGACTGTGGTGACCAGCCTCCAATATGACTGCAGTGATCCCATTCTGGTTTTCTTGCCCTTGTCAAAGTCTTCTCCACCTCCAACCCCACACTAAACAGAGCCTTTTTGTTTAACCAGTAGGATATTGAAACCATGATGAAGTGTGACTTCTGAAGCTAGGCTACAAAAATCATTCTTTTTTTCCCCCCTCTGTGGGATCACTCACTGTAGCAGCAGACATCTGACACGTCGTGAGGACACTTCAGCGTCTCCATGGAGAGGTCCGTGTGGTAAGGAATTGAAGCTACTGGCCAACTGTTATGTGAATGAGTTGTCCTGTTTGCAGATCTTCCAGCCTCTGTCAAGCCTTCAGATAACTGAAGCCATGGTGAACAGTTGAAAAACACTTGGGGCGCTGGGGTGGCTCAGTTGGTTAAGCATCTGACTCTGGCTCAGGTCATGATCTCATGGTTCATGAGTTCCAGCCCCGAATCTGTCCTGAGAGCTCAGAGCCTGGAGCCTGCTTCGGATTCTGTCTCCATCTCTCTCTGCTCCTCCCCCACTCGTGCTCTGTCTCTGTCCCTCTCTCTCAAAATAAATAAATAAATAAATAAATAAATAAATAAAAGAAAAAAGAAAAAGAAAAACCCTGAGACAGAACCGTCTAGCCCAAGTTACTCCCAGATGTCTGACCTGCAGAAACTACATGAGATAAATGTTATTGTCCATAGGGAATATAGACAATAATACTGTATTATAATCATCAAACCTGCTAAGAGACTAGAACTTAATTATTCTAATCTCTAAAAAGAAACAATTATATAATATGATACAGGTGCTAATTATCACTATAATGGCAATTACATATATAAATGGCACAAAATTCATAAATGTATCAAATTTACATGTTATACACCTTAAATGTACACTATTATATGTCAAATGTATCTCAATAAAAATGTTATTGTGTTATAAGTGTTAAATTTGGGGATACTTTGTACTGGATTAAAAGAACATTTAAACATGCTTGATAGTGTTAAATGGCTTTCCAGAGATGACATACTGATTAATTCCCATCAGAAGTATGTGAGAGTGCTTATATAATAATACCTTATATAATACCTTATATAATAATGCCTTCATCACCACTGACTGTTCAGTTTTGTAATCTTTGTTAATTTCATAGAAAAAAGTGGGCATTTTGCCACTTACAATAGTTGCCTTTATTTGATCTCTAGTGAGGTTAATATTTTTTTCTTATAGTTTTTTTTTAGCCTATTTTTTGGAGCAATTTTAGATTCACAGAAAAATTGGAGGAAGGTGCAGAGATTTCACATATGTCCCCTGTCCCCACCCATGCACAGCCTCTCCCATTGTCAACATCTCACATCAGAGTGGTACATTTTTTTTTTATTAAAAAAATTCTTTTTAATGTTTGTTTATTTTTGAGACAGAGAGAGACAGAGCATGAACGGGAGAGGGTCAGAGAGAGAGGGAGACACAGAATCCGAAGCAGGCTCCAGGCTCTGAGCTGTCAGCACAGAGTGCGATGCGGAGCTCGAACTCACGGACCGTGAGATCATGACCTGAGCTGAAGTCAGACGCTCAACCGGCTGAGCCACCCAGGCACCCCCAGAGTGGTACATTTTTTATAACTGACAAACCTACATTGATATATCATGATCACCCAAAGTCTATATTTACATTAGGGTTCACTTGGGGCGCCTGGGTGGCTCAGTCAGTTAAGCGACCGACTTTGGCTCAGGTCATGATCTCACAGTTTGTGAGTTTGAGCCCCACTTTGGGCTCTGTGCTGACAGCTCAGAGACTAGAGCCTGCTTCATATTCTGTTTCTCCCTCTCTCTCTAACCAGCCCCCTCCCCTGCTCATGGGCTGTCTCTCTGTCTCTCTCAAAAATAAACAGTAAAAAAAAAATTTACATTAGGGTTCACTCTTGGTGGTGTGCTGGGTTAATTTTTTTATATTTCCTTTCCATTTGTATTTTCTTTTCTGGGAAACCTCTTTAATATACAATTTGCTCCATCTCCTATTAGGCTCTTAGTGTTTTTCTTAGTAATTTGTATGAACTCTTTATTTATTTATTTATTTATTTATTTATTTATTTTTTAAAATTTACATTCAAGTTAGTTAGCATATAGTGCAACAATGATTTCAGGAGCAGATTCCTTAGTGCCCCTTATCCATTTAGCCCACCCCACCTCCCACAACCCCTCCAGTAACCCTCTGTTTGTTCTCCATATTTAAGAGTCTCATGTTTTGTCCTCTTCCCTGTTTTTATATTATTTTTGCTTTCCTTCACTTATGTTCATCTGTTTTGTATCTTAAAGTCCTCATATGAGTAAAGTCATATGATATTTGTCTTTCTCTGACTAATTTCACTTAGCATAATACCCTCCAGTTCCATCCACGTAGTTGCAAATGACAAGAATTCATTCTTTTTGATTGCCAAGTAATACTCCATTGTGTATATATACGACATCTTCTTTATCCTTTCATCCATTGATGGACGTTTGGGCTCTTTCCATACTTTGGCTATTGCTGATAGTGCTGTTATAAACATTAGGGTGCATGTGCCCCTTTGAAACAACATACCTGTATCCCTTGGATAAATACCTAGTAGTGCAATTGCTGGATTGTAGGGTAGTTCTATTTTCAATTTTTTGAGGAACCTCCATACTATTTCCCAGAGTGACTGCACCAGTTTGCATTCCCACCAGCAGTGCAAAAGAGATCCTCTTTCTCTGTATCCTTGCCTCCACACCTGTCATTGCCTGAGTTGTTAATGTTAGCCATTCTAACAGGTGTGAGGTGGTATCTCATTGTGGTTTTGACTTGTATTTCCCTGATGATGAATGATGTGTTGTTTGGCCATCTGGATGTCTTCTTTGGAGAAGTGTCTATTCATGTCTTTTGCCCATTTCTTCACTGGATTATTTGTACTTTGGGTGTTGAGTTTTATAAGTTCTTTATAGATTTTGGATATTGACCCTTTATCTGATATGTCCTTTGCAAATATCTTCTCCCATTCTGTCGGTTGCCTTTTAGTTTTGCTGATTATTTCCTTCGCCGTGCAGAAGTTTTTTATTTTGATGAGGTCCCAATAGTTCATTTTTGCTTTTGTTTCCCTTGCCTCCAGAGATATGTTGAGTAAGAAGTTGCTGTGGGCAAGGTCAAAGAGGTTTTTGCCTGCTTTCTCCTAGAGGATTTTGATGGCTTCCTGTCTTACATTTAGGTCTTTCATCCATTTTGAGTTTATTTTTGTGTGTGGTGTAAGAAAGTGGTCCAGGTTCATTCTCCTGCATGTCGCTGTCCAGTTTTCCCAGCACTAAAGAGACTGTCTTTATTCCACTGGATATTCTTTCCTGCTTTGTCAAAGATTAGTTGGCCATACGTTTGTGGGTCAATTTCTGGGTTCTGCATTCTGTTCCATTGATCTGAGTGTCTGTTCTTGTGCCAGTATCATGCTGTCTTGATGATTACAGCTTTGTAGTATAGCTTGAAGTCCGGGATTGTGATGCCTCCTGCTTTGGTTTTCTTTTTCAAGATTGCTTTGGCTCTTTGGGGTCTTTTCTGGTTCCATACAAATTTTAGGATTGTTTGTTCTAGCTCTGTGAAGAATGCTGGTGTTATTTTGATAGGGATTGCATTGAATATGTCGATTGCTTTGGGTAGTATTGACATTTTAACAATATTTGTTCTTCCTATCCAGAAGCATGGAATATTTTTCCATTTTCTGTGTGTGTGTGTGTCTTCTTCAATTTCTTTCCTAAGCTTTCTATAGTTTTCAGTGTATAGATTTTTCACCTCTTTGGTTAGATTTATTCCTAGGTATTTTATGGGTTTTGGTGCTGTATGAACTCTTTATATATAAAAGATATTAATCATTTATTATGTTCTTCACCTGGTTGTTGTTGTTTGGTTTTATGTTTAATGATACACAGATGTTTACAATTTTTAAAAATGGAGTGAATGTGATATTTTCTTTTGTGTTTAAGTTTAGTAAGTCCTTTCCTATTCATAGAAAAGGTAAATGTTTATGTTATAGTTCATGTTATAGTTTTTGGTTTTTTATGCTTGGATCTTCAATTCATTGGAGGTTTTTCTTTTGTTTTGTTTTTGTATTACCAAATAGCTATTTTTATAACGCTATTTTATTTTTTTTCTAAGTTTATTTATTTTTGAAAGAGAGAGAGAGAGAGAGCACAAGCAGGAAACGTGCAGAGAGAGAGGGAAACACAGAATCTGAAGCAGGCTCCAAGCTCTACACTGTCAGCACAGAGCCCAATATGGGGCTCATACCCAAGAACCGTGAGATCATGACCTGAGCCAAAATCGGGCGCTTAACTGACTAAGCCACCCAGGCATGCCACAACACTCTGCAAGAAATAGAACAATTTCCCTCTTTTCTGTTACTTAGTGATTTTTATATATTAAGCTCTTTTAAATTCTAGTGCCTGTTTCTGTGTCTGTCTTGTTTCACTGAAAAGCTATTCTTGTGTCAATAGCACTCTGTGTTAATTATTGTGCTTTATAATGTTTTAGTAACTGGAAGGTCTAGTGAGTAGAATGACCTTACTAAGTATAACCTCGTGGCCTCTCAAAGCTGTAGAGCTTTCCACAATGCAACCTGATGCCATTCAAAAATGTTGAAGAGTTGGGTGGCTTTTCACCTAAGAATATGAAAGAGGGCAAAATTTCATAAGATTATAGGTCTGTGGAGTTGGCCAGAAAAAAAAAAAACATTTTAACATTCTAAGAGCCACAGAAATGAAAAGTGCAATCAAGTGTTTTAGCAGCCTGGGTGAGAGTCATAGACTTCCATGAGTAAATGGAAGAAAGAGGTCATGATATGATTCAAACCTAGACATTTAAATGAGTTCTGCTGCATAAGCAAATTTGGCCAGTAAATTAGTTTTCATATTTTTGTGCATGTTTGTCAAACTATGGAAAGTAGAATTCAACTGCAAAAGTAACTGAGATTGGAAAGCTTCTGTTGACATTCTTTTGATAATTTAAACAATATTTCAGTTATAAGTTTTAGTTTTTTCAACTTTTGAGGCGATTCTGGCCATTACAGTTTTTCTGTTAATCATTCAATCAGTATTCAACCAATACTGAGATTTCTGCTTATTTGCGTATACTGATGTTTATTATTTTGTAATAGAAAATTTTCCGTATATTGCTCATTTATGTTTAAAAATTTTTTAAAAATATTTATTTATTTTTGAGAGACAGAGCGTGAGCAGGGGAGGGGCAGAGAGAGACACACACACATAGAATCCAAAGCAGGCTCCGGGCTCTGAGTTGTCAGCACAGAGCCCAACATGGGGCTTGAACCCAGGAACTGAGAGATCATGACCCGAGCGGAAGTCAGATGCTCAACCGACTGAGTCACCCAGGCGCCCCTCGTTTATGTTTTGTTCTTCTTTGTGTGTGTGTATTGATTTGGCAGGAAATGTTTATTTTATTTGTTTATCTTTTCCCCTAGGACACCTATTGGATTAAGAGTTGGACTCTTAACCAACTGATCCACCCAGACGCCCTTAATTTTTTTTTTTTTTTAAGAAAAAAAGCATTTTAAGTTTATAGTTATTTACCACTGAGTATAGCTTGGTTACAACTCCAAAACTAACTTTTCTATGTATTATTCTCATTTTCATTATTTTACAAACAGTTTAATATATTTGTTTTCCTTTTTGATTCAATATTATTTTACTAAAAACAACAACAACAACAAATGAAGCACCCACTATGCAGATCACGACTCCCTCTTTCTTTACATTCTTAAATAGTGGAACAACTCTTTTTTGTTCCATTCCTCCCTAAAAATGGTTTGTCAAAATTATGCCAGAGAAGAATTTTGGGAAAACCAACATGAGTCATTGCATTTGGGTCATTTAATTCACATATTTGGTACCACTTCCATATGTCCCAGGTTAAACCAACCAATTTTGAGAATGTAGGTTTTATGTCATTTAATAAATTGAACAAAGTGTGTCAAGTGAAAGACTTAGGAAAAAGGATCGTTTTGACATCAGCTAATTTGTGCCACAGCTAATATCTTGGATCCATGATTCAAGGGCTGAAGTGTAACTAAAGTAGCAATTTCTTTTGCCCAGAGCGCACAATAAGCAGCACATACGATGGAAAGATACAGGTGAAGGTTCTAGAACACAAAACCTGTGGGAAGGAGGAGCCATGACCCCAGTTGTTGAGCCCTCAGGTCTTCACAGTGGCCATCCTGGGTGATGAACATCCCTTATTGCTGGCCAGGGCTTTTCCTCTCCATCCACTGTGACCAGTTACTGCAGTGACCTGGGAGGGCTTGTGTGGATCACAGGAACTCTGGGCCCCTTGAAATTGAGCGCTGAGTGTCCGAGTTCGGCTCAGGTCATGATCTCACGGTTCGTGGGTTTGAGCCCCTGTGGGTCTCTGTGCTGACAGCTGGGAGCCTGGAGCCTGCTTCAGATTTTGTGTCTCCCTCTCTCTCTCCCCTCCCCTGCTCGTGTTTTGTCTGTCTCTCTCTCAAAAATAAATACACATTAAAAAAAATTTAGAAAATGTTCAGATTTTAGAAATCAATGCAGTTTTTAATAAGGAGGAGGAAGAGGAGGAGAAAAGCAACAGATATAACTCTGAGATAGTTCAGAAAAACAGCAATAATTGAGAGTTCCACATGACCAATTTTGGGAACTAGTTCTCCCCACCCTGCCCCTCACTCCCAGCTCCTTTTTTTTTTTTTTTTAATTTTTTTTTTTAATGTTTATTTATTTTTGAGACAGGGAGAGACAGCATGAACGGGGGAGGGTCAGAGAGAGAGGGAGACACAGAATCCGAAACAGGCTCCAGGCTCTGAGCTGTCAGCACGGAGCCCCACGCGGGGCTCAAACTCACGGACCGAGAGATCATGACCTGAGCCGAAGTCGGATGCCCAACCGACTGAGCCACCCAGGCGCCCCACCCCCAGCTCCTTTTTGAAAGCAAGGGCTTTCTGTAGCTAATGACACTTTAGAGGGCACAAAATCACTAGGATAAATGATGTTTAAATATGGCGTTGATAGGGGCGCCTGGGTGGCCCAGTTGGTTAAATGTTAGACTTCAGCTCAGGTCATGATCTCAGGGTTCGTGGGTTCAAGCTCCTCATCAGGCTCTGTGCTGAACTCTTGCTCAGAGCCTGGAGCCTGCTTCAGATTCTGTGTCTCCTTCTCTCTCTTCTCCTCCCCCATTTGTGCTCTGTCTCACTGTCTTTCGAAAATAAATAAATGTAAAAAAAAATTAAATATGGTGTTGATAAAGAGTCTTCTGTTCTCAAGTTGTTACCTTGTTTTAATAAATCAAATCAAATCAAGACATGCTGAATTTCACACAGTTCATTGTGTTGTAGCTCCATTCATTACAAAAAGCCTTTAATAGTAGCTCTAGGCACTCCTGGATGCCTCAGTCAGTTAAGTGTCTGACTCTTGGTCTTGGCTCAGGTCATGATCTCATGGCTCATGAGATCGAGCCCTGTGATGGGCTCTGTGCTGACAGTGTGGAGCCTGCTTGGGATTCTCTCTCCCTCTCTCTCTGCCCCACCCCTGCGCTCTCTCTTTCTCTCTCTCAAAAGAAAAAATAAACATAAAAAATAATTTAAAAAGTCATTCTAAACTAACATATTTCTAAATATTGCCTATATAAATCATGCTTCTATACATCATATACCAAACTTGATCACTTTATAGGTCACAGAAGGTTAAGGTTGGAGGGAAACTTACAGATCATAGAGTTGGTTTTCACTTCCTAAATACTAACATGACATCGTATCTGTGAATGCTCTAGAATTACTGCACACTTATTTTAGTTGTTCCAAAATGTTTGGAAAGAGGTAAGAAGGAGTTTTGTTAAGCTCACTTTAGAATTCTGTGTAAGGTCTAATCTTCTATCCTCAATTAAAATTCTCTTTGAGTTTTAAAAACATGCTCACATTGACCAGATGAATTTAGTGTACACATGTCTGAAATTAGTCTACAAATGTCTGAAATATGTTTAAGCTCAGAAATTGAGGCTATGTGTGAAAATTTATTTGTGACTAGCTCCCTCTAGTGAGAATTATTTAAAATTGAATGGTTCATTTCTGTCTGAACTGGTAAAAGTTTTTGAAGAGCAGTTTTCAATTTTTAAGAACTATAAACTCTTGAATTATATTCTTTATAGAGTTCCAGAAAAATCTGGAATACATATATATACATATATGTATATACAGTATGTATATATATATATATACTATAAATTCTTGAATTATATACTATATATAGTATATATGTGTATATATAATGTGCGCATATATATATATATATATATATATATATTTGTTGTTGTTGTTATAGGGCCTATTTTGGAAATAAGTTACAGCGAAAAACAATCCAAAGACACACATAATAAATTAGCTACGTGGCAACACCATAGCTGCAACTTTTTAGAGAATAAAGTTGACTTGAAAGGTAAATCTTGGTGGAAAACTGAAATACCAACTGTTTTGAGACGAGAATTGAGTGTGGGGCACAATGGAGAGATGAGGATGAGACTGCTACAGAATTCAGGCTGAAAAGAATAACCTTGTTAACAATTTGCAAACCGTTTTTCATTTGCTCTTTTGGATATCCTGTGAGGTAGGTGTTATCCCTTATTTCGCAGGTCAGGGAACAGTTGCAGCAACGGAAGTGATATGCCCAGTGTTGCAGAACACCGTGGATGCTGTGCTTTGCTACCCAGATTCCCATTCAGAGCTGAGGTACGCATTCCTCCAGTTCTGGGGTTCCGGGGTGGGGGTGGGGTCATTGACTGCCGCCTCTCAGCTGGACTGCTTTCTGGAATTGTCCTCAGCCAAAGAAATACACTTCACCCAAGGTTACACAACCCTCAGCCTAGACTATGTATATCCGATGATTGGTTCTTGTGACGGACAAAGACTTGTCCACCCTGCCTCGATTTGGGGTATCTTGTTAGAGCTATTCCCGCTTCAAAGCTCCCCTGAGCTGCGCTGCAGTTCAGCTCTTTTGTCTTCTGGGTCTTTCTTCACCACTCACAGGGGCTGTTTCTGCAAGGATTCTCCAATAACCTCTGCACGGAAACTTCAGTGTCTAGAATCTGTTTCCCAGTAAATCTAACCTGTGACAGTTGGTCCTGGATGTGGTCCTAAGGAACTAGGTCTAAAATGGGATTTTGTTGCTGCACCTGGCTGAATGTAATAGAGATGCCTTGCTGGTAGTAGAGTAACACAGCCGCAGGCATGCAGTTCCCGTGCAATTGTTAAAACGTCTACAGGTGAAAACTAGGATGGGCTTCCGATGGGAGGTAGGGCATTGGCAGGTGCAATGTCTCAGTGATTTGAGAGTTTCAAGGGAAAAGTAAGAATTTTGGAATTAGATGGCTGTTGCTGGGAGCCATCAATGCATTGGAGAGGGACAATAAAGGGTTGAGGATTACTCACCAATATAGTGGGAAATGTGAAGCCAGAGTGCTTCTTTGGCTGTATATGAATGCGTTCCCATCTCCTGTAGCCTGGGAGCAGTAAAGCTGGAGGCTTATAAGTGATAAGAGTAGCAGAGTTCCAGAGAATGTGGAATTCTCGACTGTGGTTAGGCCAGGGCCCTGATTTGGAAGGAATGAGACTTTATTTTATTTTTTATTGTTTTTAATGTTTACTTTTTATTGAGACAGGGGGAGACAGAGCGCCATTGGGTGAGGGGCAGAGAGAGGGAGACACAGAATCTGAAACAGGCTCCAGGCTCTGAGCTGTCAGCACAGAGTCCGATGCGGGGCTCGAACCCGCGAACTGTGAGATCATGACCTGTGCCGAAGTTAGACACTTAACTGACTGAGCCACCCAGGTGCCCCTGGAAGGAATGAGACTTTTGATGGGGATCTCTGAGTTGATGCACTAAAAAAAAATTTTAATTTAAATCCAAGTTGGTTAACACATAGTGTAATAATGATTTCAGGAATAGCACTTAGTGATTCATCACTTACATAGGACACCCAGTGCTCCTCCCAAGTGCCCTCATTAACGACCATCACCCATTTAGCTGATCCTCCTAATTACCTCCCTCCAGCAACCCTCAGTTGTTCTCTGTATTTAAGAGTCTCTTGTGGTTTGTCTCCCTCTCTGTTTTTCTTATTTTTGCTTCCCTTCCCCTGTGTTCATCTGTTTTGTTTCTTAAATTCTACATATGAGTGAAGTCATATGATGTTTGTCTTTCTTTGACTTATTTCGCTTGCCATAATACCCTCTAGTTCCATCCACGTTGTTGCAAATGGCAAGATTTCATTCTTTTTGATCACTGAGTAATATGCCATTGTATATATAAACCACATCTTCTTTATCCACTCATTGGTCAATGGATATTTGGGCTCTTTCCATAATTTGGCTGTTGTTGATGGTGCTGCTATAAACATTGGAGTGATGCACTAAAAAATTTTGAATCCTTAGTTCCCTTGGACCTTCTGGGCCTTCAGACATGACCCACTCCTTCCTGTTTAAAGACTAGTGCCTCTTGTTTATTTGTAGAAGATGCAGAGGACCTTGCCTTGCAAGAACACTGTGCTCTGTTCAGGATGCACCTCTGTCTCCTCTCTTGGCCATCAGGCCCCTAACTAGGGTCAAGTCACAACACAACCTGGCCGAGAAGTACTGGGCCTGCTAAGGGAGAAAAGGACTACACCCTGAAGTAGTTTAGTAGTTCACACAGTAGTGAAGTAGTCCACACAGGGCATCAAGAAGCTGGAGTGTATGTATGGGACTGGATCCCAAGGGTGCCCAGAATATAACATCGGGAGAGGGAGAGTTATCTGAGAGCTTCTCTCCTGGTACAGGATTTACACGTTGGCAAGGGCCCCAGGAGATGGCGCTAATATACTGTAAATTTGCCTCTTAGAAGCATGGCCTGGTGAGAAGGTAACAGTATCGATGAAAAGTTCTTTTAAAAAAATTTTATTTTTTTGTTGAATAAACTTGACATATAACATGTAAGTTTAAGGTATACAGCATGTTACTCTGATGCATTTATATGTTGTAATATGATTGTTCTTGTAGTAATATTGATCACATTACATAATTACAGTACAGTATTATTACCTATATTCATTATACTGTGCATTAGGTCCCTGTGGTTTATTTACTATTCCTTACGCGTTTGTACCCTCAAATACCATCAATGTTATCATTCCCCTCACTGAATATGTCTTGTAGCTACTCTCCAGAGCTCTGAAGGCCAGGGTTGGTGGTAGGAGATGCTGTTCCAGAGCTGAGCTCACTGATAGTGATGGGGATGGGCTTGTTCTGAAATAGAGGCCAGGTGCCCGAGTGCAACTGCCATCAGCTAGGTGGGTGCAGTTACTTTAATGAGCAGCTGAGAGCATATTGGCTGTCAACCTAGAATAACAGGATATCAGGGTCAGGGAACAGCTTTCTCCCCACTCCAGAAACATACCACTTTGGTTCCGTGAGGCCTGAAATGCCATTAGGTGAGAGCTCCATTTTTATTCTGTGTTAGGTCTAACTCTTGTTATCTGTTATTGTTACTGTCTTTTGAGTCTTTCTCCACAGAGATTCCGAGAACAATTAAGCCCCAGTGCCTTCTGGTGTCCGTTGCATGAGGTTCTTTAACTTCTTCCTGATATTTTAGAACCGGGCCACCCATTCCCGATTCTCTTGGAAGAATCGGGAAACAGTTACTCCAAGCTTGTTCGTGGGTTCGGATGAGGAACTCCAGCTGAGAAAGTCTACAGTCTACCCATATCCTTAACTTTTTCTTAACCTTTTCCAATAATGAGTAATTTACTTCTTTCCTCTAAAGACTTAGTTTCCCCCCAACCTTCTCAGAAATTATGTGTGTGTGTGTGGGGGGGGAGTTGTTGGGCATTCTAACATACCTCTGTTTCTCAAGCTTTGAATTGGGCTGTCAAACCTACAACAGATTTCATCTCTGCTCTCTTACCCTTCGCCAAAGAATTCCTTGTCGCTTTGGGATCACTAGACCTCAGGCTTTTGAATCATTTTCTCTTTATGAAGGCGGCATCTCAGGTGAGTCCCTTCTCATTCTCTTTCCTGGTCCTCTCTTTGCCTTCAGAACACTAATTATTTTGCAACATTCATATAAACACATATAAATAATCTAGTTAATTATGTAAATGTAAAATTGAATGTAATCACTTTATGAGTAGTGAGTAGGGATCTTACTCCCTAAGCTCAGCTAGGTAAGAACTATAACTTACAAATTTTTCTATCACAGGAAAATTTCTCACTCCGAGCCCTCATTCAGCCCAGGTATGAAGCCTAATAACCTCAGTCATGTCTAGGTTTCTCTACTGGCCCCACCCCAGAGCGTTTATTCAACTTCAGATGGTTTTGCAGAGTTCCCTGGGTGAAGGTAGCTGATCTCATTTCTCTGGTTCCTGCTTCTCAACCCCTTTTGCCAGCCCCTCCCCTTCTGCTAGGTCCCTGTGTTTTGGGGTAGCCCAGGGCTTAGGGACTGCTCTGAGCTCATCAATACTTTCTGTAGTTCATTTGAGCACAGTCTGCTGCACTGCCTCCTGTGGAGGTAACATGTAAGAGCTGAGGTCTGTCTGGACTTCTCGGGAGAGGAATGGGCTGGCAGAAGAGATTTCAAAGATGAAATTAATTAATCCTAGTATAAGAATGACAGTTGATTTCCAGTTTCTTTCTACTACCCAGACTTCTCCAGAGCCCAGGAGATGGGGAAAATAGATTTAAACCTTTTCCTCTGGTATTCCTTCCCTCCTTTCTCAGATACTTACTGATTGCCAGCTATGTGCCAAGGGGAAAGGACTAGATCCTGGGGAATGTATTTTTTGGCTCTCTGGATAGAAAAGATGTATCATTTTGAGAAGTTTTTGAACAACTTGTAGTCTTCCCTGAAATCATCTACTTAACTGTCTATCAATTTCAACTTGAACTGTCTTCTTATTAAATGGACCACCATTAAGTGTTGTGATAGTACTAGAAAACAAGCAATTTGTAAAGCATTTGCACAAATTCTAACCAGGCTCGCTACTTTGGTTTTCTCTATTATCTACTTAGCAATCAAAGCAACTCCTTAATTTAACATATGATGTTGAAAATAATTTGACAATATTTCCAGTTAAGTTAATCTTCACGTTGCTTTTGTGTTCTTTGTCATCACATGTAGAATCATAAAATTCTGTTTTGCATATTTTTCATGAATATGGGGTGTGTTTTTCCATTTGGGTCAATAATAGCTCATTATTATCTCATTTCAGAGATGAGTTCAATACTCAATCTACAAATTACATAGTAACCAATTTCTCCAAATTAACCACAAGTCAGAATGAAGCTCACAAGCCACTTTTCCTATATTTTTGCCTATCTGTAAGAAGCCAAAGCTTAATGATCTACTTCAACTAAATAGGTTGGACAGAATTTAGATGTTCATTAGCAAAAAGTCTGACCCAGAAGCAAGATAGGTCATCACAGAAATGAAGAAAAGAGGAAATTACAGTTTAGACCACATTATCCAATCTCTGATTTATGGTTGGAGAAGATCATCGAAGTGACTGTCCTAATTCTTGTTTAACAGAAGACCTAAAAAATGGGAATAATATTTGTTCTGTTTTTAAGTTCTGCTCAATATTTAGACTATTCCCAAGAAAAATAGGTTGTAAGAACCAATCGATAGAGAATATCAGGAAAGAAGTAATGCTGCCTGGGAAAATCTAACCTGAATTTTGATTGGTACATGAGCTACCAGTTTGGTGACACTGTTAAGATATTCTGATAAAAGACAACTATTTTTAAAGGAAAAATCTGAGAGAATCTCACAATAGCTCCATTTGGGCATTAAAAAAAGTCACGTTGTTGCCATGGAAATATTCTGATAATTTACATGACTGTGTCAGAGCTTTTTCATTCGTCTATTAGAACAGACTTCCTTTACAAAAGTGTTCATTTTTATGTGGCTAAGAGGCCAATACAGATATTCTCCGAAGAATATCATCATCACGAATCAAATAAAATTAGCATACTAAAGGATTCATATTTAACTGCCGAAAGTGTTCTTGGGTCTAAATCAATCCATCAGTGAAGGCTTTATTAAACACTGACTAAGTGCTTAGCATACTTGTGGGTACTCAGGAGCTGTGAAACACCACAGTGACAGAACACCAAGATCTAATGGAGAGCTTTAGGAAATAAGCAGATGCCCGCAGTCCCAGTTCTGAAGATTCTAATAGGTACGTTCTGGTCTGAAGCTCCTGGGAATGTTTTTGTTTTTGTTTTTGTTTTAAACCTCCCAGGTGATTCTGATGATTAGTCAGGCCCAGGGCCCATTTCTGCCGGAGTTGTCAAAGTCTGGTCCCTGAACCCTCGGTCATCAGTGTCACCTGGGAACTTGTTAGAAATGCAAATTCTCGAGTCCCACCCTACTAAATCATAGACTCTGGAGAGAACAACCTGTGTTTTTAACAAGCTCTCCTGGCAATTTACTGCTTGATAAAGTTAGAGAATCATGGCCTTTTCTCTGGACTGAGATGGATGCCCCAGTTTTCTCTTTGCTGCAGAGCTAAGGGAATAGGACTTACTTTTTCTCCCTGGGTACATAGCCAGCCGCTCTACCCTCCTCTTTACCCTTAGCATACCTGAAGAAGTGCAGAAGGGAAATGTGCTCCTCCGTTTCCTGCTTCCTTGATGCTTGGGAAGATGATAGAGAAGTCCTTTTTGTCTTCAAGGAAAACAGGAAGGGGATACAAATGATAACCAATCTAGGAAATTGGCAGGAATTCCAAAATTTAGAAAAGCCTTTCTGTCCTGGCCCCTGGTCTCTTATCCTCCTTTTTTTTTTTTTTTTAAATTTTTTTTTTTTTAAGGTTTATTTTTGAGACAGAGAGAGACAGAGCATGAATGGGGGAGGGTCAGAGAGAGGGAGACACAGAATCTGAAACAGGCTCTGAGCTGTCAGCACAGAGCCCGACGCAGGGCTCGAACTCACAGACCGCGAGATCATGACCTGAGCCGAAGTCAGCCGCTTAACTGACTGAGCCACCCAGGCGCCCCTCTTATCCTCCATTTTTATTCCTGAGCAGGGAGTTCATACCCTCCCCATTTTTTCACTCTACCTTTAGCAAAATCATATGACCCTTTGCAGCACCTCAAGGCCTAAAAATAAAATAAAGAAATAGATGATGTCCCCTTTCAGCATAAATGTTTTCTTTTTACTTTTTAATGGAAATCATTCCTTTTTCTTTTTTTAATGTTTATTTATTTTTGAGAGAGAAACAGAGTGCATATGGGGGAGGGGAAGAGAGAGACAGAGACCTAGAATCTGAAGCAGGCTCCAGGCTCTGAGCTGTCAGCACAGAGCCTGACATGGGCCGGTGGAACTCACGGACCGTGAGGTCATGACCTGAGCTGAAGTTCGAAGCTTAAAGCTTAACCAACTGAGGTTCCCAGGCAACCCGGAAATCATTCTAAAACAAATTTAGTACGTTCCGGATTTTTCTTTATCATCTCATGTTATTATAATAAAAGTTAACTGTCGTGTCCTACAACAAACAATAGTATCATGGACTATTGAAGATCAAAGACATGTTTCTCTTAAATAATTCTAGATGTCTAGGCATTTTTTTTCCCTCATATTTCTTTATTTTTGTCTTTTCTTTCACCCTCAAGCTCTCAGCAAACATGTCCAAGTATCTTTTTCAATATTCTTCACCTTTAATTTTTTGCTTCCAATTTCACAGGGCTGGGAAACCAGAAAACAAGTTTGTCAGAATTGTTTTAAGTGGGTACAATAAATTGGCAAATTTTATTCATTTATTTATTTTAAATGTTTATTTTTCAAAGAGAGAGTGTGAGCGGGGGAGGTGCCGAGAGAGAGAGAGAGAGAGAGAGAGAGAGAGAGAGAGAGGCAGAGGATCTGAAGTGGGCCCCGCCCTGGCAGCAGAGAGTGAGATGAGGGGCTCCAACTCACAAGCCATGAGATTAGGACCCGAGCTGAAGTTGGATACTCAGTCAACTGAGCCACACGGGCGCCAGGCAAATTTTATTTTTTACCGATAATACACAGCGTTAATGAGGTTGTCTTAAAGTTAATACTTCCTCGGGTTTCTGGCTGGCTCAGTGGGTAGACCATGTGACTCTTCATCTTGGAGTTGTGAAGTTCAAGCCCACATGGAATACAGAATTTACTTAAAAAAAAGACAAAAATGTCTTAAAGTATATATTCAATATTCCGCATGTCTTGAAGGAAAAAAAATGATTAAAACTCTTTAAAGAAAAATAAGGTTAATACTTCTTCAAGAAAGGGTTAATTGATGTGATCCTTTGGGAAAGCAACTTGGCAATATATGCCAAGCTCCTTAAAATATTCATATTTAAAAAAAACCTTTTTTTTAATGTTTATTATTGAGAGACAGAGAGAGACAGCATGAGCGGAGGGAGGGGCAGAGAGAGAGGGAGACATATAACATGAAGCAGGCTCCAGGCTCTGAGCTCTCAGCACAGAGCCCGATGCGAGGCTCGAACTTATGAGCCATGGGATCGTGACCTGAGCCAAAGTCGGTCGCTCAACCGACTGAGCCACCCAGGTGCCCCTATTTTCATATTCTTTAATCCAACATTTTTACTTCTAGAACTAATGTAAAGAAATAATTTATTACAAAAAACATTTATCCACATTGAAGTTTGTTGGTTAATCATTTCTAAGAGAGAAAAGCTGGAAATGATCTAAATACTTAATAATAATAGAGTTTTAAGGTAAATTATGGAGCTTAAAAATTTTTTTTAAATGTTTATTTTTGAGAAAGAGGCAGACTACAAGTGGGGGAGGGGCAGAGAGAGAGAGAGGAAGACACACAATCGGAAGTGGACTCCAGGCTCTGAGGTGTCAGCAGAGAGCCCAATGCAGGGCTTGAACCCATGAACTGTGAGATCATGACCTGAGCTGAAGTTGGGCGCTTAACCGGCTGAGCCACCCAGGCACCCTGAATTATTGAAACTTTAATTACTGAGATTATAAATACCCATTGAAAGTGATAGATACAAAGATTTTGAAATAACTTTATTTTTTAATTTAAAATAATTTTTAAAGTTTATTTATTTTGAGAAAGAGGGAGAGAGTCAGAGAATGCCAAGCAGGCTCCATGCTGCCAGCACAGAGCCTGATTCGGGGCTCCATCCCAGGATGAGAAATCATGACCTGACTGAAATCAAGAGTCACATGCTTAACTGACTGAGACACCCAGGTGCTCCTGAAATAACTTTAGCATATGTGCATACTATATGTGCAATATAACAAACAAAGAAGGCAATTCACCCATCCACTGCAGAGCTTAGAAATAATTTAATAACAGTATTTTATGTAAGTTAGCTCATTCAAACTTCACAAAAGTCCCTGTTAAGTGGGTACTTATAATCTCCATTTAATAGATGAGGAGACATTACTAAGAGTTTAAGTAAGTGGCAAACAATTGTCAGACCTGGTATTCAAACCTAAGTAAGGTGATTCTAAAAGCCTGTGCCTCTAACCCCTGGGGCTTTAAATAGGGACATCCCAGTTTATGCTTGGTGTGCTAGCATAATTATTCATGGTTCCCCATTTCATCCTCAGAAGGCCCAACGGAAATGACAAATCCTATGGTTACACTAGCTGTAGGTGACCCCAGGCAGGCTCAAAAATAAGAAAGACATTCTCAGAGGATCAGGAATTTAGAGGGTGTTCTGAGACTGAATACACATGGAATCAGGCGTGAGAGGAAGTAGTGACCCAGAACACGATTGAGGTAAGAGACAGTGTGATCACAAAGGATTAGTAACCAAGTGGGCCTCATGCCTAGAGGCTGTCGGGCCAGAAAGGTATCTAGGGCAAACTGGTATGGGGAGTAATGGGTTACTATAGCAGGAATAGTGACTTTAGGTGCAACAGATTGCAAAAATGGTCACAATACCTCTCCCACCAAGAGATGGTATCTATTTCTCCACCCCTTGAAACCGGGCTGACTTTCTTTGACCAAAAGAATGTGAGGGAAGCAACACTATGTGAGTTCCAAACACTGCTACCATGTGAACAAGCCTTGGCTAGCCTGTTGCAAGATGAGAGATCACACAGAGTAGGACCAAGGTGCTACAGTTTGATAGCCAGCCACCTGTCAGATGTGCAAGTGAGGCCATTCAGGACCAGCCGAACCCAAGCAGACCAGCCAAATGACTGCATATCCAGCAGCTGACTACAGATGCATGAACTGGGCCGTAGAAGAACTAACTGCCCACTGAGCCCAGTCCAAATTGCTGACCCACAGAGTTGTGAGCTGAATAACTGGATGTTATTTTAAGCCACTGAGCTTTGGGATGATTTGGGATGCAGCAAAGCTAACTAATATACCAGGAAACCCTTGCAAATATCTCCAACTTCCACTCCTCATAGGTCTGGGCAGGTTTCTTCAGGGGGCTCTGTGCCAGGCAGGAGCAGTGCTTGGGACGGAAGGGCAGTGACTGTGTATCTAAAATCACCTGTGAAAAATTGAAGATCACTGAGCCCAGAAAAATTAGCCATGAAATATCTTGCCCAAGAAGATGTGTGTGGTCCCTTCTTCCAGAAGATAAATCATATATATTTGAGAATGAGATAGGAACAGGGTAAATTTTGCCAAATATTTAAGAAGCTTTTCTTTATTCAGAAGCTACTCATTTTTGTTATTTAATGTCACTATGAAAGAAGAGCCTGACCATTAGGCTTGTTCTTCTATGTAACTCAAGTACTAGAATTACAACTGAATTGTTACCGCAGTCCATAATTGTTGCCCCAAGAGAGGTTATGAAAAGACAACACTTTCCCTCTTTGAAGCAGACACTTGGACATGTCACAGCTTTGCCTGTAAATTGCAGACAAACCCCGTTTCATTGCCAAGGTGAGTAAATATCAGAACTGCTTACATGTTCTCAAAAAATAATTCATCTCACCAGCAAAAGGCGAGATCTAGTGTTGGCCTGTGTATTTATTTTTTATTGAAGTGAAACTCACATGTCACAGAATTAACCATTATGAAGTGTACAATTCCATGGTGTTTAGTGTATGCACAGGGTTGTGTAACTACCACTCCTCTCTAGTTTCAATACTTTTTCATTACAAACACCCATAAACATTCACACACTTAAGTGATCATTGCCCCCTCTTGTCACCCACTGGTAACCGCTAAGACGCTATCTCTGTGGGTTTGCCTGTTCTGGCTACAGCATATAAAGGAACCATTCAATTACGTGACCCTTAGTGTTTGGCTTCTTTCTTAGCATAATGTTTTCCAGGCTCATCCAACTTGTAGCATGTACCAGTACTTCCTTACTTTTTGTGACTAAATTATATTCCATTGTATGCATATACGATAATTTGTGCATATATTCATTGATGGGCATTTGGGTTGTTTTTACTTTTTGGCTGTTAACATTTGTGTACACGTTTCTGTGTGAACATGTTTTCATTTCTCTTGGGTATAAACCTAGGAATGGAATTGCTGGGTCGTATGATAATTCTACATATAACTTTTGAGGAATCTCTAACATGGTTTAAGATTGAGAATATAGGGAAAAACAAATTCCCTTTCATTGGTTTGTATGTGTTGGTATTCTGAAGTTTTGGTGCCCTGAAACTTTTTCTCTCATTATTCATTACAAAGAATGAAAAATAGGCCTAAGAAGAAAAAGATTACTGTTATTTAAAATAAATTTTTTTTAAGGTTTATTTTTGAGAAAGAGAGAGCAAGAGAGTGAGAGAGCATGAGTGGGGGAGGGGCGGAGAGAGAAGGAGACACAGACTCTGAAGCAGGCTCCAGGCTCTCAGCTCTCAGGACAGAGCCTGAAATGGGGTTCGAACCCGCTGACCACGAGATCATGAGCTGAGCTGAAGTCAGACACTTAACTGACTGAGCCACTCAGGTGCTCCAGGAAGAATTTATTCTTTTTTTAAACTAAAAAAAATTTTTTTTAAAAAAAATTTTTAACGTTTATTTTTGAGACAGAGAGATAGAGCATGAACAGGGTGGGTCAGAGAGAAAGGGAGACACAGAATCTGAAACAGGCCCCAGGCTCTGAGTTGTCAGTACAGAGCCTGACGCGGGGCTTGAACCCACGAACTGTGAGATCGTGACCTGAGCTGAAGTCGGACACTCAGCCGACTGAGCCACCCAGGCGCCCCTAAAAAAATTTTTTAATGTTTATTTTTGAGAGAGAGACAGACAGACAGCATGGGTGGGGGAGGGACAGAGAGAGATGAAGACAGAATCTGAAGCAGGCTGTAGGCTCTGAGCTGTCAATACAGAGCCTGACGTGGGGCTTGAACCCGCGAATGTGAGAGCACGACCTGAGCCGAAGTCGGACACTTACCCGACTGAGCCACCCAGGCACCCCAGATTACTGCTATTTTCAAGTGATGCACAAAGGTTAGAAAAAGACATATCTAAAAAATATTTATTAGGCAAAAAATAAAATAGTATTACAGGTGAACAATATTAAAAGAGATCAAGAAAAACATTTCATAGTGATAAAAGGAACATCTGTCCAAGAAGATATAATAATTATGATGTTATGTGGAACCGGCCACAGGTCTGTGATACACACAAATCAAAAGTAGGTGGAACTACAAAGAGAAATAGACAAATTCAGAATGAGAACAAGATTTTAAACATACTCTCTTTTGGAGCCTGACAGATCGTATTTGCCAAAAATCAATTTTTTGAGAATTCAACTAACACAATTAACTAACAGGCTTCATCTGGTAGGTGTATGTATACAGATCTGAGCCAAACACACTGCTTCCTAAACAGTAGTTTCTAAGCAGTTTGGCACATGTGGGCAGCTGAAGTCAAGTTGCTCAGCTAGTGTTACAGAAGGATCGGTGGCTGATGGGACCAAAGTGTTGGGCTTTATTTCTAACTCCATCAGCTTGCTCAGTGCCTTTGATCACTCAAGCCCTTGACCTGGGGACTAAAATGTTAGCCCAGACATAGTCTCTACCTTCAAGGAGCTCAGTTTGGTGGGCAGACAGGGAAATTTTTTTTCATGCAGTGGGTTGAGATAACAGCAGTGTGAAGTCAGGGTTCTTTGGAACCCTTCTTGGAGAGTAGGTGATGCCTCAGAGGAGACTTAAGCTTGACTGTAGTGAGCCAGACAAAAAGAGAGGAGGGAGAAGACTTCGGGCTAGAGGTCTGATGTGTGCAAAGGCATTCCCCAGGGAATGGGCTAGTATGGGTGGAGGGCTTCATTCTAGTGGGAGAGTAAGTAGTAGGAGGATTGCAGAGGGGCCCCCTCTGAAAGGGTCCTGTGAGTTTTCTCATGAGTTTGGGGCCTTATGCTATAAGCAATGGAGAGCCGTTGAAAGATTTCAGATGAAAGATAGGGCAAGAACAGGTCCATTTCTGTATCAGTTCCCTGAGGAAATTACTGGAAGAGCAATGTTGAGTGTATACAGAAGTTGAACGTCTTGGGGGGTTGGGGGGTGTCCTTGTGGCACCTGTTTAATAGGCTTTTGGATTTATGGGTCTGGAATCAGGTGAGAGATTTGTGCTTAGAAAGCTTTGCCAATCATCCCCACGTAGATGGTGATTGGACCCCCTGGGTTTGGAGAGCGTCTTAGGTCCTTCCATTTCTGAAAAACTGTCAAAAGGACAGAGGAAGAGGGGATCCTGTTTTTGCAAAATTGACCTGTTATTCCTCCTCCAAACATTCTCACTGACGCCTAAGGTGGCAGGAGCTTCTTCCAGAAGCATGCTCACCTTTGTAGGCAAAGCCACGATCTGCGGCTTGTGAGACCTCATGAAGGATACACAAGGGGGCACAGCTCCTTCCAACAGAACCGTGCCAGACTGCTTCTGCTGGAGGTCTCTTAGCAGTTTCTAGAGCTTCTAAGTCTTCCGAAACCCGCTGTTAGAAGGGCCAACAGCGAGGTGCCAAGCTACGTGCCTGGAGCCGAGGGGCATCCGGGGAGCCTGAGCGAGGCCGCGCGGCTTTTGGGGTCCGGAGGCGCGGGGGGCGCGGCGGGCCCGAGGTGCTGGCGGCCTTTCTGGGGGAAGGGCCGCGGACTGGAGCCGGGATCTGTGGCTGCAACAAAGGCAGAGCAGGAAGGGATGTCGAGAAAGGCCGAGAAAAGGAGGCCGGGAGGGCTGCGGTGGCAGAAGGGGTGGCAGAAACGATGGCTGGAGCGACATCTTCGCCTTCCCATCGGCCCCACGATCTTGAGATTTCTTTTGCGGATGGGAGGTTCTTGTGCAGTAGTTGTCTTCTCTCCGCTACTCTAAGCCTGCAGTCCTGTTTTTCCTCCTGCAAGAAACTTCTGCAGCATCTAGTCCAGGATCCTGGAGGCAGGTGAACTCCGATTCTCAGAAGAGTTCTGAGGGCACGTGTTCTCCCAGTGCTCAGTTGTTATTGGAGAACATTTAACCCTACAGTAAATTAAGTTCCCCAGAGGATGTTTTTTTGTATATCTGTTAGAATCAGTTTGGCTACTGTAAATATGATCCCTGTGGAGGGAAGATTCTCCCTCCCTTCTTTAATCTAGGGTAAAGAAAAAAGAGTGTAAAATAGTGAAAATAGAGGGTAGTAAAAAAACAAAGCCCATTCATTAGCACGTCCTACTTATTGATCAGGTTACATACAGTTAGCTATATTAAAGGTGGCAGGGAAACATAGTTGCTTCTGGTACCTATAAATTTGGGTCGATGAGTGAATGTTGAACGATATTACATAAACATACCTTTATGAATATGTATATATAAACAGGCATACCTCATTTTATTGTACTTCTATTGTACTTCACAGATATTGCATTTCTATTCTATTCTATTCTATTCTACAAATTGAAGGTTTGTGGCAACCCTGCGCTGAGCAAGCCTATAGGCACCATTTTCCCAACAGCATTTGCTCACTTTGTGTCTCTGTGACACATTGTGGTAATTCTCACAATATTTCAAACTTTTTCATTGTTACTATATTTCTTACAGTGATCTGTGATCAGTGATTACAACTCACTGAAAGCAGCTTAGTACTTTTTTTTTTTTTTTAATGTTTATTTTTGAGAGAGACAGAGTGCGAGTAGGGGAGGAGCAAAGAGAGAGGGAGACACAGAATCTGAAGCAGGTTCTGGGCCCTGGGCTGTGAGCACAGAGCCCGATCTGGAGCTGGAACCCATGAACTGCGAGATCATGAGCTGAGCCCAAGTCGGATGTCTAACCGACTGAGCCACCCAGGTGCCCCAAGTTAATTTAGTTTGTTGACAGAGAGAGAGAGAGAGAGACAGAGAGAAAGAGAGAGAGGCAGGGGCAGAGAGAGAGAGAGAGAGAGAGAGAGAGAGAATCCCAAGCAGGCTCTGAACGGTCAGCACAGAGCCCGATGTGGGGCTCTATCCCACAAACTGTGAGATCATGACCTGAGCCGAAAACAAGAGTTGGACGCTCAACCGAGTCACTCAGGTGCCCCAATAAAGTATTTTTAAACTCAGGATGTACATTGTTTTTTAGACATAATGCTATTGTACACTTAGTAGACTACAATACAGTGTAAACATAAGTTTCACATGCACTGGGGAACCAAAAAATTAATTTGACTCACTTTATTACGATATTTGCCTTATTACAGTAGTCTGGAACCAAACCTGCACTATCTCCAAGGCATGCCTACATACAGTTATCACTGTTTTAACCTTGCCACTGGGCTCACTAGGGGAAACAGCTCAGGCCCTTTGATTTCAGACACAGTTGTCCTTGGCACCTTTGCTTATCTGCCCACCGAACACTTCCTGTGTGCCAGACAGGCGGTGATGGCTGAGGTCTGTCGAAGGAAAAGACTACCACCAAATACCTAAATAAAAAGCCAGATCTGACACTTACTGAAGCACAGTCTTCTCCAGCAAAGCAAGGAGCTGATCTAGATAGTGCTGGGGAAGTGTGGAATCTGGGATTTGGTGGGCTTTCAGAGGCAGGAGTGGGTTGACACCAGCTGTGGAAACCTGCTTGTTTTGATGGGAACGGTGTGAACTGGCTGGATTTCAAAAGCATGGGGCCATTTCTGGCTGACTTTCAGAAGTGTGTTCACTTGGGCAAGTTGCCATGGATTCATTAAACTGAGGCAAGCTGTCATTGATCCATGAAACCAGTTTAGAACTGGTTCTGGTGGTTACTTGTTGCTATAACCACGGGACATTTCATCTTTCCCTAGGAGTGTGGGAACTTCTTTATTTTCAGGTCTCTGTCTCCAAGAAAATCATAATCTATGTGGAGGATAGACATGGAGGCCACACACACATGCAGCATAACACAGAGGTTAAAAGCACAGGCTTCCTGCTAAACCTGGGAGACTGGATACTTGCATTCTCTTCTGCTCCTTCCTGGATCTCCACCCAGATGATATTTAAGGGATTAAAAAGACTTAAACCTCTGAGGAAGGGGAGAACTCCAGGGGAGGCAGCAGAACAGTTGAGAGCTGTCAATCAAAATCTGGAAGCCAAAAAGCCAGCTGGGCAATTGCTAACTGATCCAGCAGACCAGAGAAAGCTGAAACTGTACTGCCTGCAGAGAGGGAAGCCAAGAAGCAAAACCCTGCTTTAGGAGCCTGGAAAATTTTGGGCATTGTGGTTCCGGTTATCTCTGAAGGCAGAGGTGAGAGGTAGAGCTGAAACTGGAAAGATGGGGTGAAATCCTAGAAATGAAGCAGTTAGGTCCCAAATCCCTTTTCACACCACAGGCAACCCAGCAACCCACCTCTGCAGAGAAGGGAAGGGTTTTGAACCGAGTACAGGCAGAAGGGAAAAACAGGGAGCTCTGTGGAAAGCAGGGGGACTAAGCAGAAATCAGTATCTTGCAAAGTAAGATTCCAAAGCCTCTTCCCCTGACTTAACTCCAAGGTAAGGAATTGGAGGGACACCCTCTCGCTGGGGAAGATGAGCACTCCAGGAAAAAGGAGCTAGACATTCTGACACATTTGACAGGGAGTATCCCAAGGGAATGTCCCGAGGGAATAATTTTGCAAAGAAGTCTACCACTTTGCCACACAGATTCTTCTTCTTGGGCTTTAGTGCCTCACTCTTAACTATACATGAATAGGTAAGAACTACCAAACATTTGAGGAAAGTCCCCAAGCATGAAAACAGAGAGATAAACCAAAGAAGTTGGAGGAAACTAAGTAGAAGAATCAGAAACACTAAGACCTGCAAGTAACGGTCTCAGAGCAATAAAAGGAGTCTTGCATTCATGAAGAAAAAATGAGATTAAAAAAAAAAAAAACCATATTGAAAAGAATAAAGCTGTCTCTTGAAAATAAAAATTACGATAAAAATAAAAAATCAATGGATAGAAATTCTTAAAAAGTCAATGTCACATACTGGTTGTATGACTTTGGGGGATGTTATTCAACCTACCTGTGTCTTAACTTCCTTTTCTATAAAATGGAGATAACAAGGGTACTAACTTGTAGGGTTGCCATGAGTCTTAGATTACATGAAATGAGCACATAGTTATGATTACATTATTTTTTCACTTGCTATTTTACCATATTAATACAGAACAGATATCAGTTTCTTGTTTGGGTTTAGCACTTAAATAAGCTTGTTTGAATAATCGCTACTTTTTAATTCATTAGTTTCTTAGAAAAATTAGTTTATATAAACAACATGGAAAAGCATGTTATTAACTCAAAAGTACTTTTATTTTATTTATATATTAAAATAAAAAAAATGTTTATTTTTGAGAGAGAGAGAGAATGTGAGCAGGGGAGGGCAGAGAGAGAGGGAGACACAGAATCTGAAGCAGGCTCCAGGCTCTGAGCTGTCAACCTAGATCCTGATGCAGTGCTCAAACCCACAAACTGTGAGATCATGACTTGAGCTAAAGTCAGACACTCAACTGACTGAGCCACTCAGGTGCCCCTATTTATTTATTTTTAAATATTTATTTATCTTTGAGAGAAATCAAGAGCTCAGGGGAGGGGCAGAGAGAGAGGGAGACAGAGGATCCAAAGCCGGCTCTACTGACAGCAGAGAGCCTGATGTGGGGCTCGAACTCATGAACTATGAGATCATGACCTGAGCTGAAGTCGAAAGTGTAGCCCACTGAGTCACTCAGGTGCCCCTTTTTATTTTATTTTTTAAAAAGATTTTACTTTTGGGGCACCTGGGTGGCGCAGTCGGTTAAGCATCTGACTTCAGCTCAGGTCGCAATCTCGTGGTCCGTGAGTTCGAGCCCCGCGTCGGGCTCTGGGCTGACAGCTCAGAGCCTGGAGCCTGTTTCAGATTCTGTGTCTCCCTCTCTCTCTCTGCCCCTCCCCCACTCATGCTCTGTCTCTCTCTGTCCCCAAAATAAATAAACGTTAAAAAAAAAAAAAAAGATTTTACTTTTAAGTAATCTCTACATGCAATGTGGGGCTCGAACTCACAACCCTGAGATCAGGAGTTGCATGCTCCACCAACTGAGCCAGCCAGTGCCCCCACTCAAAAGTACTTTTTTTAATTAGAATTTTTTTTTAAGTTTATTTATTTTGAGAGAGAAAGCATGTGCGCATGGCTATGTGTGCACTTGAGCAGGGGGAAGAGAGAGAAAGGGAGAGTGAGACTTCCAAGCAGGCTGCACGCTGTCAGCAAAGAGCCCGACTTGGAGCTTGATGCCACAGACCATGAGATCATGACCTGTGCTGAAATCAAGAGTCAGATACTCAACTGATTGAGCCACCCAGGCTCCCCTCAAAAGTACTTTTAAAACTAAATGAGTAGTAATTATTTTCTAAGGAAAAGAGAGCAATGGGAAATACATGAAGCCTATTGTCACCTGTTTTTCTTTTCTTTTTCTTTTTTAAAAGAATTTAAAAAATTTTAATATAGTCCCAATCAATGTGGATTTTAATTCATTCATTACTAAACCTGGGCAGGGATTGCTTCAGTTTCTCTGCCTTCTCTTTGTGATGAACAAGGTATGAAAGTGTCTGTTGTAACAAACTTTAAACTTCATATTTTCCTTTTTTTTTTTTTTTGACCTTGACAGATTTGGTGTCCTTTCACCTGGCTATGAGTAGAAAGTCCTTGATTTTCTTAATTTTATGAAGCATGGATACAAGGTATGCAGAGTGGCAGGTTGGGGTTGAAATCCATTCATTTTTAAAACGCTATATGTTTAGCACCTATTCTCATATGTCAAACACGACCAGCGGCTGGTATTTGTTTTCTTTCCATAATCTCACTTTAAGAAATATAAAAGTAACTGTCTGAAAAACTTTTTAAAAAGTAGGGTTGTAAATTAAAGGTGAGGAAATCTCTCAAAAAGTAGAACAAAAAGAGAAAATGATGAAAAACATGAAAGCAAATAGAAGAAAATCAGAAAATCAACCTAGGAGATACAATACCTGAATAATGGGGGGGGGGGGGGGGAGAGAGAGAGAAATAAATAAATAAAAGACTAGATAGATAAGATAGATGGAAAGAGGAAGTTATTGGAGAAATTATTTTATTATTTTTAAAAATTTATTTTAAGTAATCTCTATACCCAGTGTGGGGCTCAAATCATGACCTCTAGATCAAAAGTCACACAGTGTTCTGACTGAGCCAGACAGGCTCCCTTTGGAGAAATTATTTTAAAAAATTGATAAGGCCCACTGAGTTCACCAAAGCATTTCATCTTGAAAATTTAGAACCCTGGGATAAAAAGATGATTATAAAAGCTTCTAGTTTGGGATGCCTGGGTGGCTCAGTCAGTAAAGCATCTGACTCTTGATTTTGGCTCACAGTTTGTGAGTTCAAGCCCTGCATTGGGCTCTGCACTGACAGCATGGAGCCTGCTTGGGATTCTCTCTCTCTACCCCCCTCTTTCTGCTCCTTCCCGCTCACACTCTCTCTTGCTCTCTCTCTCCTTCTCTCAAAATAAACAATAAATTTAAGAAACTAAATAAAAAGCTTCTCGGTTGAAAAAAATAAAGGATTCAAAATGATAATAGCATTGACTGCTCATTAGTAACACTGAAAGCTGGAAGACAATAGAAATGTCTTCAATATTCTGATAGAAAAATATTATCAACCTGGAATTATAAAGTAGGTGCTTCATCAATCACATAGAGGGTATGTGATTGATAGAGAAAGTGTCCTTCCATCTCTAATAGTTCACCTTTCATATTCCCTTTTTTTAAAAAGATCAGGAAAGGAACTCAAGAAAAGGGATAATATAAGATCCAGAAAATATAAAATCCATCACACACACACACACACACACACGCGCGCGTGCGCGCGCATGTGCAAAAGAGGCAAAGGGAACCCCCAGATGATGGTAAGGGTAAATCTCAGATAGCAGCACCAGAGCCAACATTCCACACAGGAGCCACCCAGAAAGCCACCCTCCCTCTGAGAGGGAGATCTCCCTGAAAATGAAATCCTATAGTACCTGAAGTGTTGACATGTATTGAGATAGAGACAACTGAGTGAGAGTTTAGGGATGGTTTAGTGACTGAAAATTAATGAAGTCCCTGAAGAAAAAGTAAAACTCTTAAAGTTTTTTTTTTTGTGTGTGAAATCTAGGCAAACAAAAATATGAGGCAATTTTTAATTCCAAAGCAAGGACACACATGTGTATAAGAAAAGAAATACAATTATCGTGCTTTACATGTAATCAGTCTACTACATAGGTCAGCTGTGCCTGGCACATAGTAAGTGCTTAATATGTTGTAGCTTTGTATAATGTGTTAAGTGATACAACAGAGAAATGTATAAAGTTCCATAAGGACACTATTGAAAGTAGAGCTTAATTCAGTCAGAGGAGCTAGGAAAAGCTTCCTAATAGTGGAGGGGCACCACTGGGCCCAGAAGGCTCAACAGAGTTTGACAGATGACAAGTAGGAAGGACATTCCAGGTGGAGAAGAACATAAGCTGCAATATAGAGGTCTGAAATTGTGTGCTAAGAAAAGAAAATGTGAGCCAAGGATTTATATTCTATCAAGCTGACTTTCAAGTAGAAAGGCTACAGACAAACTCTTAGGGACTCAGAAAGTATTGCTCCCATGAACTCTTCCTGAGGAATATGCTAGAAAATTGGCCTCAGATAATCAAAATGATTCAAGAGACCTTGACATCAACTATGGCATTGATCATTAATAGCTCTACATTACACAAAGAGAGATCACCAGACACAACATACTTCCCAGTGGAAGAGCATGGCAGAATCTGGGAAGCAGCAGTGTCAAGAACATTGAGCCTGAGTCTGATCATGATGGACACCCAAGGCTGGTGGAGACGAATTCAAGAAAAATGTTGGAAGCATCCAGATGCCTGGGTCCATAAAAAGAAGGAGGGAAAGGCAGAGTCATCCACTAAAGAGTGGCTGTGAGTCACTGCTAGTCACCTTCTAGTATTTAATCCAGCCCTGCTTTAGACTGATACCACCTAATGATGTCTCCTATGGTCTCTGAATCACATGGTTCTGTTTGGCCTTCGATTTGGCTCTCAGATGCAGAAATCTGAATTAATTGTACTTCCCAGTTCCTAGCCCATTATCATCATTGGTCTGGGCAAGTTCCTTCTCTCTTAACCTCACTTGCCACTTGCACCTCCTTCCTCTCCTAGAGCAAAGTGTTCTATTTAATGTGGTTTTATTTGCCTGTATTATTACAAAACATGCATTTTTGTGTGCACGTGGATTTTTGCTTACAGAAAATATGCATCTTATACAGCTTAGTCTTGGGTACTACATTTGCAGTTCTGCCATGTTTCAGTGTGCATCTGACCCACTGCTTCTAATTGCTACACAGCCCTTCACATGTGCATCTATCACATTCTATTAACGGACTCTCCCAATGATGGGCACCCAGATTATCTCCTACTCACTGTACTACAAATATTGATGCAATGAATGTCTTTGCATATGTCCCTTTTAGGTCTGGAAAGGGCTTAAATACTGCCCCAAAGCTCATTTTATAATAACAAGTATTTATGGAATGTTACTCTAGTACCAGGCAGTTTTGGGTTCTAAGCACACAGTAGGAAACAAGATGGACAAAGTCTTTGATCTCAAACAGCTCACTTTCTGATGTGAGGAAACTGAATAAACACATTTTTACAGGTAGTAAGAAGCTCTATGCATAATTACAACAGTATGATGTGCTAATGTCAGGGTGGCTGTTTAGATTATGTAGATGAGAGTGAACATTAGAGCTAAGACCTGTATGACAAGAAAAAGTCAGCTAAGTGAAGATTCTGATTAAGAGCCTTCTAGGCAGAGGGCATGGCAAGTGTAAAGGCCCTGAGGAGGGAATAAACTTGATGTATGAGGACAGCAGCAAGAGGCCCAGTGTAGGTAGACGTAGCACATGAGGAGGAGTGTGGTGGGAGAGAAGAATCAGGTATTGCTGCCTAACAATATCACCACACATTTAGTGGCTTAAAATAACACCGTTTCTGTAGGTCAGGAGTCCAGGCACAGCTTTAGCTGGGTCTTCTGCAAAACTACAATCAAGGTATCATCAAGAGTTGGGGTTCATATCTGAGGCTTATCTGAGGATTTACTTCCAAGCTCAGGAAGTTATTGGAAGAATTTAGTTCCTTGTGGGGCTGTTGGACTGAGAGTCTCCATTTCTTGCTGTCCACTGGAGGCAGCCCTCAATTCCTTGCTATGTGGGTCTTCCCATCATGGGTGTTTGCTTTCTCAAAGCCAGCAAGGGGGAGGGAGACTCCTAACCGGATGTTTTACAGTGTTATTAGGGAAGTGACATCCATCACCTTTGTTATATTCTATTGGTTAAACATACGTCCAGGCCCACCTACTCAAGGGAGGAGGATTATGCAAGGCATGAACACCAGAAGGTGGGGATTACAGGGGCCACTAGAGTGTGGCAGCCACAGTAAGGTTAGAGAGGTTAGGGGTGTGTTAATATTATGAGAGCTATTGTAAGTATGGATTTTTTTTCTGAGCGGGTGGAAAATCATTCAGAGTTTTGAGCAGAGTATTATATCAGATTTTAAATGCCTAGGGGTACCTGGGTGGCTCAGTCAGTTAAGTGTCTGACTCGGGCTCAGGTCATGATCTCGTGGTTTGTGGGTCTGAGTCCTGCGTTGGGCTCTGTGCAGAGAGCTTGGAGCCTGGAGCCCGCTTCCAGTTCTGTGTCTCCCTCTCTCTCTCTGCCCTTCCCCTGCTCAGGCTCTTTCTCTCTTTCAAAAACAAACATTAACAAATTAAAAAATAAGTAAAATGCCTAAATAGGGGGTACCTGGGTGAGTCAGTTGGTTAACTGTCTGACTTTTGGTTTCTGCTCAGGTCATGATCTCATGGTTTGTGGGATCGAGCCCTGTGTGGGGCTCTGTGCTGACAGCACTGAGCCTGCTTAGGATTCTCTCTCTCCCTCTCTCTCTGCCCCTTGCCAGCTCATGTGCATGCACTCTCTCTCTCTCAAAATAGATAAATAAACATTTTAAAAAAATGCCTAAATATTCTCTGCTTCAGTGTTTAGGGTAGACTGTAGTGGGGTCAGTAGTCAAGCAAGAACTCCAGAAGAGTATTGCTGTATTCTAGACGAGATGACGGTAGCCTGGCCTAGGTGGTAGAATATTTAGAAGGAAGTGGAAAGAATGGAGATATACCTTAGAGGCAGAGTTGACAGCACTTGCTGACGACTTATTGCATGCTTGTTACAGGCAAACAAAATAGTTGACTCAAGTTTCCAAATGCTATCATTGAAAGAGCCAGACTCAGCACTCTGCCTGCCTGGCTTTTAGGCCAGGTCTCTTTCTACTATGACACTATGCCCTTATAGATGCCATGATATATCTATAATAGATAGATAGATAGATAGATATAGTACATATTTCTCTCCACCAACTCCCATTTCTTACCTTCTACCTCTCACCCCGCCCCTCCAAATTTTATTTTGACAAATATAGCACAGGTTGCTTTGAAGGGGAGGCAGTGTTGCTGCAACTCTAAAAGATGTTTTTGGAATTGGTGACATTAATATTGCTCGTGGTAAGTGGGGGTAGCAAAAGCAATAGCCTCAGAGAAGAGAACATGCCTACTCCAGTATTGGCAAGAGACCTGTCGATTCTTATATGTAGCAGCTCTTGTGATGTACTTTCTACACATTTATGGAAGTCTGGACAGACTGAACAATGCAGAGTGTGGGAAAGAGACTCTGTGCTGTCTTCTTGATTTGCACCCTCCTGACATGTGGGGTTTGCTTATGAATGCTTTATGTAGGGCCCTACTTCCTTTCCCTGGGCTGTCCTCATGGTCAAGAACTCTCATGGGATGTGTTCTTCCAACTCCGTACTAGTCTTCCAGAGTAGACAATGTCATTAGAGCAGAAACTGTCTTCATAGGAATAACTACCAATTATTGAATCTTTATTACATGCCAAGCGATATGTTAAGTATGTCTACCAGCTCATTTAACCACTAAAACAACCCTGTGAATTATCCCATTTTAGAGGTAATAAAACTAAAGTTGTAAGAAGCTGACCTACACTTTGTTAATGCTCTTACCTACCTGTGTCTGAATGTAAATCTCTTTCTTAGAAAAAAGAAATTGCATCAATGGAGACACATTTAAGTGAAGTTCCTTTAGTCATTTCTCCTCCTGTGTGGTTTAACTTGTTAGTTGTTAGGCATTTTGAAAAAAAAACTATTAGGAAGTTTTAATTTTTTTATTTTTAATTTATTTTTTAATTTTTTAAAATTTATTTTATTTTATTTTATTTTATTTTATTTTATTTATTTTTGAGAGAGAGAGAGACAGAGCACAAGTGGGAAAGGGGCAGAGAGAGATGGAGACACAGAATCCTAAGCAGCCTCCAGCCTCTGAGCTGTCGGCATGGAGCATGACGTGGGGCTTGAACTCACGGACAGTGAGATCATGACCTGAGCTGAAGTCAGACGCTTAACTGACTGAGTCACCCAGGCAACCGTATTAGGAAGTTTTTAAAAGTCTACATCTTTCAAAAAAGTTTCCTGTAAAATCAACATATTTATTTCCCTTTCTTCTCCATGGTCAGGAATCATTTCTTTGGCCAGCCTACCAGAAGACAGTATGCCTTCTCTCAGGATTCTTCCTGAGATTAAGGTAAATATTCTTATTTTTAAAATAGGTAAGTTTATTCTGGCACAGAAGTCTGCTTTAAAGCTTTAATTAAAGCAGAATGGTTTTAAAGAGATTGGTTTCCAATAGACTGAAAAATATCCACATTGTGATGAGCATGAAACAGATATGGAACATTCACATCAATTAACAAGAAGTAGCTCAATCACTTTTGGGGAGGTGGAGCTTGCCCACCCACTTTTGGCTGTTTTGATTTCAAACAAACAAACAAACAAACACCCAAGGAAGGCTGGGTGGACAGCTGGGAAGGGACACTGGAAAGGGAAGTAGGAAAGTGGCATAGAAAAAGTCAGGCAGCTAAGGAAAGGTAGGTTATTAAGCCAGCTGCCTGTGGGAAATTCTGGGAGTTAATGCAACATATAAACTTCAGAATTACCCCACTTGAGGGATGAAGGACCTGAAAAGTCATGGGTGAGGGCTGCCCTGTGTGTCCACGTGTGTTGGGGGGGGCGGATAGTTTTCTGTGCATCTGACTTCCCCCCAATCCCCAAAAACACCTTCTGCAATTGGGGATGGGGAGAGTGGGCCCTCAGGCACAAGGGTGCAGATGCTGACAGTTGTAAATAACACTGACAGATCTCTGGAATGTGAGCTGGGCACATGGCAAATGCTACCCACGTTAATGAGGGCGACGATAAATAGGCCTCATATGTTGCTGATGGGAATCTAGATGTTACCGCTTTTATTGGGGGAGGGAGTGGATTTGATTTGGAAACACCTATCAAAAGTACAAGTGATTCAGTAATTCTGCTTTTAAGGATTTCTCTGCTAGTTACACTAAAAAATGTGCAAAATACTATATGGATAAGACTATCCATCACAGCATTGTTTGTAATGGAAAAAGGTTAGAAATACCCTTAGTATTCTTCACTAGAGGACTGGTTAAATCAGCTGGTGCAATGATACATTTAAACGATGCAAAAAACTATGTTGGTTTGAATGAGGAAGCTCCTTGTACAGGGATATGGGATGACTGCAAAGATATTCTGTTAGGAGGAAAAAAAAAACCAAGGTGCAGCAGTGTTTATATACAAACATTTGGCTAAAAAAGAGTTGGCGGTGGGAGAATATATGTGTGTACTTGTCGTATATGCATGAAAATCTACAGAAAGATACACGAGAAACAGTGCTGGTCGTCGTGGAGGAAGACAAGTGAGGGTAAGGGCGAAGGGAGACATTTCCTTCTGCAGAGTGGCTGTACTGCATTAGCTATTCAAAAGTAAAATTTAAGTAATTTACAAAGAACATTTTATCTTGAGGGCAGTAGGGAGCTACTGAAGTTTTGATCTCTGACTGATAGTAGAGCAGTGACATGATGAGACCTGTTAGGACACACTGGCAGTTACGAGGGATGCAGGGCAGAGGTAATGACTGAATAAAGTAGGAACAAAAGTTTGGTTCCCAAACAACAGGGAGGATATTTCAGCTGCTAACCTCTCAGACAGTGTACTTGAGGAGATGGGACACTCGGTGTGCAGGTAATAATTAATGGGGTATCTGTTCTGTGTTTTCAGATTCTAGAGGTCTATTTAGCATTTGTGAATCACAGCCAGTGTTTACCCATCTCCTGCAAGTCAGCTTGTCTGGAGCTCACACATCTTCTTACACTAACTCTCACACAGTAAGCCAGTATTTCCTCTGCCCTAAATCATCCACAGCAACCAAAGACCACAACCTATAGCCCCAAGCCTGCTGAAATTACTCAGACTAACCCATCCTAAACCGTTTACTTTACTCTGCCTTGTCTTTCCTGCAGAAACCCCAACTAGGGCCCTGACCTTATGCCTTCCCCTCACTTCTACTTCTGCCCCTCACCAAAACCTGATGCTCCCATGTGGCCCTGTGTATGACAGGCACCCTCCTCTTGGGAAATGGAAGTAACACAGACCTTCTTTCAATGACATTGACCTCTCTGTGTTGTCACTCAGTCACCTCTGTAAACTAAAACCCCAAAGGTACAAATGCGACAATATCTAATTTTGGATAATAAACATTCCTTGGGGCAAATTTTTGGTTGTAGAAGAATGCAAAGGGTCTCAGACTGTTTTCTAGTCCAACCTCTCCCTAGAAAATCTGAGAATCTGAAATAGACTGAGAAATTCAGTGATGTAAGAAAATGGAGAGAACAAGATTGCTTTGTTTGTGGCCCAGTTACAGATTCAACCCAGGTGGGAGAAGGGCTCCTGAGATAAGAAAGAATAAAAGACCCAGGAACCAATGAATTACACTGCCTGGCAGCTCAGACAGTTTGTACGCATGAAACATGAGTTCATGTCCCCCCAGGGGGAATCTGCATGGTTAGGGCTTTCCTTTGCTTTCTACACCACTAATGCTCTCTGCCATTAGAGTATATAAATTTCCACTTGTGACAAAACTAAAGCCAGAGCCCTGAAAACAAAACAAAACAAAACAAAACAACACCAAAAAACAAAACAGGGGCGCCTGAGTGGCTCAGTCGGTTAAGCATCTGACTCTTGATTTCGGCTCAGGTCATGATCATCTCATGGTTTGTGGGATCAGGCCCCATGTCAGGCTCTGAGCTGACAGGGCAGAGCCTGCTTGGGATTCTCTCCCTCTCTCTCTCTCTGTCCCTTCCCCACTCACATGCGCGCACGCTATCTCTAAGTAAATAAACAAATAAACAAACAAACATTAAAAAAAAAACCCAAACAGGGGTGCCTGGGTGGCTCAGTCAGTTAAGCATCCGACTTTAGCTCAGGTCATGATCTCATGGTTCATGGGTTCAAGCCCCGTGTCGGATTCTGTGCTGACAGCTCAGAGCCTGGAGCCTGCTTCAAATTCTGTGTCTTCCTCTCTCTGTGCCCCTACTCCACTTGTGCTCTCTCTCTCAAAAATAAATAAACATTAAAAAAAAAAAACCCAACCAGTTTTATTAGGCTAAAATCCACACACTGTATATGTCAGTTTTCTAGTGCTGCTATAACCAGTTACCACAAACAAAGTGGCTTAAATTAACAGAAATTTATTCTCTCAGAGTTCAGAGACTAGAAGTACAAAATCATGATGTCAGCAGGGCCATGATCCCTCTACAGGTTTGGAGGAAGAATCACTCCTGGCCTCTTCCTAGTTTCTGATGGCTGTCAGTAATCCTTGGTGTTCTTTGCCTTGTGGTTCCAGGGTTTCAATCTGTCTGTCTTCATATGGCCTTCTTTCCCCCTTTATCCTCTGTGTCTTCAAATCTCTCTCTTCTAGCCAGGACACCAGTCATTGGATTTAAGGCTCACCTTCATCCAGTATGACCTCACCCTAACTTGATTACATCTGCAAAGACCTTATTTCCAAGTAAAGGCACATTCTCAGGTATTGGAGGTTAGGACTTCAACAGATCTTTTTGTGGACACAAATCAACCTACAACACTGTACAACTGGCCCATTTAAAGCTTACAATTTAGCAGTTGTTAGTATACTTACGGATTGTGCAACCGTCACTGCTATCAACTCTAGAACATTTTTGTCACCCCACAAGGAAACCCTGTACAATTAGCAGTCGTTCTCCATTTCCCCCGTAAAACTACCCCTAAGCCTCAGGCAACTACCAATCTACCTTCTGTCTCGATAGATTTGTCTATTCTGCATATTTCACATAAATGGAATCATACAGTATGTGGTCCTTGTGTCTAGCTTTTTTCCCCATAATGTAGTGTTTTCCGGGTTTATCTTTGCCATGTCAAGTATCAGTACTTCATTCTTTTTCACGATTGACTAATATTCCTTTGTATAAGTATACCACATTTTACTTATCCACTCATCAGTTGATGGACACTTGGGCTATTTCTCCTTTTTGATTATGTGAAAAACGCTGCTACGAAAACTTGTGTTTAGATTTCTGTGTGGAGATATGCTTTCATTTCTCTTGGAATATATCTAGGAGTATATATTTGGCATTGCTGGGTCATATGGAAACTGTATGTTTAACCGTTTGAGGAATCGCCAGACTGTTGTCCAAAGTGGCTACACTGTTTTACACTCTCACCAGCAGTGTATGAGAGTTCCAACCAATGTATCTGCATCCTCATCAACGTTTGTTATTATCTGTCATTTCGATTGTAGCCACCCTAAGTAGGTGTGAAGTGGAATCTCCCTGTGTTTTGATTTGAATTTTTGATGAACAAGGATATTGAGCATCTTTTTATGTACTTATTGGCTATTTATGTATCTTCTTTGAAGAAATTCCTGATCAGATTTTTTTACCCATTTTTAAATTGGTTTATCTTTTTATTATTTAGTGTAAGAGTTCTTCATATATTCTTATATGAAAATATATAAAGTATATAATATAATACAATATATATTATTGATGCTATAAGTACCTTATCAGATAGGTGATTTGCACATATTTTTCCAATTCTATGGATTGTCTTTTCATTTACTCTTTTTAATACAATTTTGCATTCACATTTATTTATCTAGTACAATGGAAACACAAACATGTCTCAATAAGAAAAGACAGAGCTCACTTTCTTTTTCAACCTTTTTAACCTTACATATTTTACTCTTAAAACTACTGTTGTACAGTAACATTTATGTATCACACTGTTTCCATATCCAAACAAAGTTACATGTCTCAAGGGAACTTAACTTTTTCTTTTCATTTTTTTGGTTGTGTCCTTTGAAGCACAGAAAGTTTTCATTTTGATGAAGTCCAATGTGTCTGTTTTTAAAAAATGTTTATTTATTTTGAGAGAGGGAGAGAGAGCCAGAGACAGAGAGCAGGGGAGGGGCAGAGAAAGAGCAAGAGAGAGCAAGAGAGAGAATCCCAAGCAGGTTCTGTGCTGTCAGTGCAGAGTCTGACATGGGGCTCAACTGAACTGAACTGAACTGAATCAAGAGTCAGACACTCGACTGAGCCACCAAAGTGCCCTTCAATTTGTTTTAGTAGAAAAATGCTTTCTATATTTTGAGCGAAGATAGAATTACCATAAAATTTTAGCATATTATGGGGCGCGTGGGTGGCTCAGTCGGTTAAGTGGCCGACTTCAGCTCAGGTCATGATCTCGCGGTCCGTGAGTTTGAGCCCCGCATCGGGCTCTGTGCTGATAGCTCAGAGCCTGGAGCCTGTTTCAGATTCTGTGTCTCCCTCTCTCTGACCCTCCCCCGTTCATGCTCTGTCTCAAAAATAATAAACGTTAAAAAAAATAAAAATAAAAAAAGTGCATTCACTTAAAAAAATTTTTTTAGCATATTCCCATTTTTATAAAAAATAAACAAACAACTATATAGGTATTTGCTTGTAAATAAGCCTGGAAGGTAAGCAAAAATATTAATAGTGGTTATCTTTAGAAAGAGTAGTTTTCATTGCTGGGTGAAATTTTCTATCTTGCTTGCTATATAGAATAAATATATGCTATAAACAATAGAGGAAAATATCTTCTAGCTTTTTCTATGCATATTTAAAATTAAACATTTTACAAAATCACTATTGTACTAATGTTTTATATCATGTTATTATTCTGCCTTTTTTAAAACTTCACATAATATCATGTTATTTGAATATTCTTTAAAAAAGATTATTTGGGGGTACCTGGGTGACTCAGTTGGTTAAACATCTGACTTCAGCTCAGGTCATAATCTCATGGTTCATGGGTTTGAGCCCCGCATTCGACTCTCTGCTGTTGGCAGAGCTGGCTTCAAATTCTCCGTCTCCCTCTCTCTCTGCCTCTCCTCTGCTTCTGTTCTTGCTTTCAAAAAAAAAAAAAAAAAAGATTATTTGTACTGCCTGAATTATAATTCATGGATCAGAGTCAACTTGTTTAGCTATTATTCTATCACTGAATGCCTAGGTTACCATTAACAATTTTTCATCACTTATGGGGTGCCTGGGTGGCTCAGTTGGTTGAGTGTCTGACTCTTGATTTCAGCTCAGGTTATGATCTCACGATTTCTAAGATTGAGCCCCATGGCAGGCCTTGTGCTGACAGGTTGGAGCCTACTTGGGATTCTCTCTCTTCTCTCTGCTGCTCCCCTGCTCTCTCTCTCTCTCACAAAATAAATGAATAAACTTAAAATAAAATGCTGTAATTAGCATTTTTATAAATAAATTTTTGTCTATATCCCTGATTATTTCCATGGGTGAAGTTCCTAAAATAAGGACTATTGGGTCAAAAGACATGACTGTTTTAAGATATCTTATTCAAAGGACTGAATTCCTTTGAAAATACAGTAATACTGAATTGTTTATTCTTTTTAGTTTCAATTATGCCAGTGTAATTGCCTAAAATTTCTGTATTTTCTATGGAAGTAGAAAGGAAAAGGGGTGAAAAACTTGGAATGACCATTGCTCTAGTAGGCAGGAGACCTAGATTCTTTAGGTCCTCAGAAAACTCCCAAATGCCCAGAAGCTCTACTTACCGTATCTTTAAGATAAGGGAGGGGTTTCACAGCCCTAAAATTCTCTAGGTCTCCTCAGGCTACCAGGAGAAATGCTGGGCTCTGCACTGTCAGAAAAGCTGCAAATGAAGATATGTCAGTGGATGATATGTTTTCATGGTCCCTTACCAAGAGATATGCTTTTTCTTTCTTCTTTCTTTTTCTTTTTTTTAAAGATTTTATTTTCAAGCAATCCCTATACCCAGTGTGGAGCTCAAACCCACAACCCCAAGATCAAGAGTTGCATGCTCCACTGACTGAGCCAGCCAGGCACCCCAAGATATGCTTTTTCATAAATGAAATAAAGTCCTTAAAAACACTGTTAAGCAGGTACTATTCTCTCTGTCTTATAGGTCAAGGATCTGAGGCCCAGGGAATTTGGGTAACTTGCCCAAGATCATTCTGGTAGATCACCCCTGGCAGAAGTTAGAATGAGATCCAATGTTGTGTGGCTTCACAGTCTTTGTTGTTACCACTTTACAATATCTGGAAGTTGGACAGAAATTGTAGATGTATGGGCTTGATTTTATTGACCACATACACATTCATAAGTTCTACATTAATCATTTCTTTCCTAAGAATTTTTTTTTTTTTTTTTTTTTTTTTTGTGAGCCCACCCAGCATGGGGCTCCAACTCATGGTTCCTCTAGGGCTGGTTATGCTGTAGTCACTTCAAGTTAATGTAGCTTCATGTTGTTGCATGTTCCTCTGATTGAGCCAGCCAGGTGCCCCAGTAGTTTTTATTTCAAAGGGACTTAATGGTGAAGCACTATTGATGCATTAATTCCAATACCAGAAGAACAGTATAAACAAAACCACTGGGAATATGGTACTATAATTTTATGAAAAAATAAACCCACAAGAATATTAACCTTAGAAGGTTCAGGAATTCTCTCAAAAAATGCCTCAAACTATTATGGTAACTTTTTTTCCTACCTGAAGTCTATATTGGCTAGTCCTTTATAAGTTTCTCTCCTCAAATACTTGAAAAGACACCTTATGAATCTGCAAGCATGTGAATGTAGAATTTTTATGTTTTGTCTTATTTATTTATTTATTTATTTTTAACGTTTATTTATTTTTGAGACAGAGAGAGACAGAGCATGAACGGGGGAGGGGTAGAGAGAGAGGGAGACACCGAATCGGAAGCAGGCTCCAGGCTCTGAGCCATCAGCCCAGAGCCTGACACGGGGCTCGAACTCAGGGACCGCAAGCTGAAGTCGGACACTTAACCGACTGAGCCACCCAGGCGCCCCTAATTTTATTTTTTTAAAGTAGGCTTCATGCCCAGCACGGAGCCCAACAAAGGGCTTGTACTCACGACTGTGAGCTGAGATCATGAGTCACTCAACCGACTGAGCCACCCAGGCGCCCCAAACGTGCAACATTTTAAACAATTTTACTGTGTTAACTGTTCCTTGAGAATCTCTATCTTTCTCAGCCCTCTTGTTATTTTTCTTGGTCCTTTCTCCCCCCCACGTTAATACTTTACAAAGCTCTGTAGAGCCACTAAGAAGCAGATTTCTATCACCTATAACAAAATACTTAAGATCATTTCTCGTATCTCCACTCACATGCTACCAACTTCAGCATCCTTTGGTGAATTAATCTTTCCAGTTTCAACAACATGAAGCTACATTAACTTTAAGTGACTACAGCATAACCATCCTTGGATGAAATATACATTTGCCAGAAAATGCATATTTAAAATCTTCACATTTTCAAGGGTTGTAAAGTTTGGCTGTTTTTACAGAAATCAAACAAACCATCCATCATAAGTCTTTAGTATTTTTGTTTTTCTATTTTATTGACATAGTTGTTTTTGCTAGTTATTCCTGTAGTGTTTACTGAATTCCTGCTTAGTTCCAGGAGAGCACGGGCTATATTTGTCTTGCTCACCATTATATCTCTTTCACCCAACACAGCAGATACCCAATAATTATTTGTCCTTTGCCCACCCCCCTCAGTTATTGAGATATAACTGACATAATGATAAATATTTGTTGAATGAATGTATCTATATATTCTTCCCCTATTGATTTGAAATACTTTTTTTATGAAAAAGATTTTTTTAATGTTTATTCATTTTTGAGAGAGAGAGAGAGAGAGAGAGAGAGAGAGAGAGACTAAGCACGAGCAGGGGAGGGGCAGAGAGAGAGGGAGATACAGAATCTGAAGCAGGCTCCAGGCTCTGAGCCTTCAGCACAGAGACCGATGTGGAGCTGGAACCCATGAACTGTGAGATCATGACCTGAGCTGAAGCCAGACGCTTAACTGACTGAGCCATCCAGGCGCCCCTGAAACACTTCTTTTAAACTCACATTTTAAATACAGCATTTCTTTGCTAAGCTTGGAGGTGACTTTCCACAAATACTGCCTCATAGTTGGCAAGACAAATCAAGGTGCAGTAGAAAACAGGGAGTGGGGAGAGGAAAATAATAAATTTGTGCTTTGAGCATGTCCTTCTTTTTTTTGAAAATTTTTATCAGTTTATTTATTTTTTGAGAGAGAGAGAGAGAGAGCGAGCAAGTAGGGGAAGCACAGAGAGAGAATCTCAAGCAGGCTCTGCAATCAGTGCACAGAACCTGATGTGGGGCTCGAACTCACAAAGTGTGAAATCATGACCTGAGCTGAAATGAAGAGTCGGACGCTTCAACTGACTGAGCCACCCAAGTGCCCCTGGGCATGTCCTTCTAAAATAAGCCAGATTTACTGGCTTAAAAGATCTTCTCTAGCAGGAAAGCTTTTTCCTCAATCACTTTTTAAATTTTATCAGAAGATATTATTGCAACCTTATCTACTGAGATACAATCTCCTACAAATGTTATGTTATGCTTATACAGACTGTACCTTACTGGACTTGACGTTTAATTATTTTTGTTTTTGTATTCTTTCTCAGTTCACTTTTTGACTCCATTTTGGGAAATAAATCCATACAGGTTTATTCAAAATTATTCCACTAATGGGACATTTAGGACCTATGGCCAGATCTATCCTGACCCAGGAGATTATTTTTTCCTCGTCAATTAGAAGGCAAATATTTCATGATTAATATGGCTGAAATAACGTTCTTAGGTATTAATTAGTGTAGACTACAACAGTCCCTACAACAGTCATAATCTCTGGTGTAACTTTGTGCCTTCTCGTTGATCCAAAAGTGTGTCCTTCACTTTTTCAAAAAAAAACTGTGTCCAGTTTTTTGTTTCCCTTCATGCTCAACAGCTTCTGTTTTCTCTCTAGTTATAAACAATGAAACAAATGGACAATCTAATATTTGTCTGACCCTCAAGGTCACAGGTGGGATTCAGAGTTTCAAAGTTAAGATGCAACATTAACGTACATTACTTCAGGAGGGACCTAAAAGAACACAGATAATAAGTGGCAAAATACTGTATCAAGAAATGTTAACAATCATGATAATTTTGGTGTGGGCTTGGCTAACACTTTTTAAACTGGACCTTTGTTTCCTTTATCATACTCCTGATTTTTCTCTATTTTTTTCTTGCCAGTCTAAATAGATCTTATCAGAGCCTCAGGGACAGGAGCTAAATCAATTCTATGTGGTGTAATAGCTGGACACATGTTGAGGCCCAGATGTTGCTGAATGTTTCCTACCTTCCCCCCCCCCCCCATTCATTAAACACCATGCCTTCCTTCAGAAACACTGATGTGTTTCCAGCCTTTTTTCTTGATTTTATGCAACCTTACCAAAATTTTTATCAGCCTTTTCTCTGAGTGCCAACAAATCCATCTGCTTCAAAGCAACAAATGACACAGCCTAAATAAACAATCTTATAGTGAAGGTTGCGGAGTCACTCACTCCATTTTTATGGCCATGCTGATTCGGGGCATTCTGCTGTCAAAGGCTGAGTCCTTTCGGGAGAAACAGTGATTTTTCCCTACCCGACCAGGAAGGATGGAATCTGACAGGGCAAAGGCACGCCAGCACTTCAAGAGTGCCCACCTAAACCACCAGGGAAGCTCAAGCAATTCCACAAAGGGCGCGCCGCCCTTTTCGGACGATCGAAATCACCTGTTCAAGGTCGCACATCCTCTAGTTACCGCATGCAATCAGCAAGGTTAGGCAGGGCTGCTGGGTCTACCGCCGGTTGGCTCTCGGCGACACACCGGGCCCACCTGCTACCCTGCAATCTGCGCAATCGCGGGGAGAACGCGCCCTCTCGCGACCGACTTCCCGCCGCAGCCCGGCCTGGAACAAACGCCCTCCGGGGCCCGCGACCCGCGGCGGCGGGGCAGGGGCCCCGGAAGGAGGCGGTGCCGGGGCGGCCCGAGGCTGCGCGTGCGGGAGGATGGGGGCGGGGCGCGCCTATATAAACTCCGTGCGGCGGAAAGGGCGGGCCTGGGCGAGAGCGGCTGAGTCGGCGGAGCGCCCGGCGCCGCAGACGCCGCCAGCGAGGACAGGGAGGGGAGAGGGAGGAGGCGGGAGGAGGAGACGCAAGTGCGGGGTGGCGCCGGTCCACCTCCGCAGCTCTCCTGGCTCCCGCCGGCTTTCGAAGGCGGGCCCGGGCTGCGGCAGCGGCAGCGGCCTCGGCGGCCAGCGGAGGTGAAGCCGAGCTGCGGCGGCCTGTGGGTCGACGCGGCGTAGGGAGGGCAGGGCAGGGCTGGGCGGCCGCCGCCGCGGTGAGCTGGAAGGGCAGCTCGGCATCCCCGGGGCGGGGCCGTCGAGGGCAGGTGGCCCGTGCGCTTTTCTCCGGGTCGGCCTCCCCAGAGGCACCTGCACACGGGGCCCCAGCCTGGTGCCGGGGCGTCCGGAGGCTGTGGGAAGGGCGGGGGTCGGTGCCCTCGGGGCACTTAAGTGACCACCCAATAGAGGCGACTCTCGCGCGGGGCGCTGCGGGGACTGAGGATCAGTGCTGGCGTGCATGGGGCCTGTTATGCCCTTGCTTTGGGGTGCTCCGTAAGGGGATGCGCGGGGGTGAAGGTTGTGAGGACCGCTGACCAGAGCGGTGTGAGGCTCGGGAGGATGAGCCTTTAAACCCGTGTGGTGTGAGTGGTTATGGGTTAGTCTAAACAGAACAGAAAACCAACTCGGGGCGCTCGCAAGTACCTCGCTACAAATGTGCAGCAGTGACGGACTTGCCTTGTAGGCCCCAGAGCAATCAAAGGGAAGTTAGGGGTCTTGTTCAAGAAGCTGCTCCTCAGTTAGTGAATTAGGCTCTAAAAGAATTGTGTGTTGGGAATTTTTCTTTTAAATGGGCTTGTTTTTAGGATTGCGTTTGGGGCTAGTGGTGAGGGTAACGTAAAGAGGTTACAAAGGCTGCCTTAAGGTCCTAATGGGGAGAGCTTTTTTGTGTGTCATCATTCGACCATAGAAATTATTCAGAATGTGGATTGCCCTTACGAGAAGAGAGGAGCTCTGAAGCCATTGCTTGATTAGCAGTTCTTCTCCCTATGTGGAAAGTTGAATTTCTGGAAACATCCCCCGTATTGTAGATTTTGCCCACGTAAAGGCGCTAGCACTTGGCACTAATCTCCTTAAAAGTAGTAAGATGGAAACACAGTACCTAGCATCGCTGGGTTTTGAGCTCACTTCTGTGCAAAAGAATTTTGAGGGAGTGGGTCTAGACTTTTCAGGGAAGTTCGAGTCTCCATAGTCTCCTCTAGTCTTAATTTACTTTTAACTTTTTTTTTCCTTCCTTCCTTCAGCTTCATCGGTTTCAATGGTGCAACTCTCTTCATCTCCTTTTGGTTACCAGTCACCTTCAGGCCATTCAGAGGAGGGAAGAGAGGGGAATATGAAGTCAGCCAAGCCCCAAGTGAACCACAGTCAGCATGGGGAAAGCCAGCGGGCCATGAGCCCTTTGCAGTCTGCTCTCAGTTCTGCTGCCTCTCCTTCCCAAGCATATGAGACATATATCGATAATGGACTCATATGCCTTAAACACAAAATTAGAAACATCGAGAAAAAGAAGGTAACTTTTTTCCCTCCCATCCCTGTATATGTACCATCTTTAATAAGGGTTAGAGAACTGGCATTTTTGCTTTCTGTCAGGGCTCAGAGGTACTCTTTCCTAAAAGATTTACCTAACCTTGGGATTTAGCTGGCTGAAAACATACAAGTAGGTTAAATATTGGGTACATTAAGCATTTTATTTGATTTCTCAGCATAACTAAATAAAAATATTCCTCATAGTAAAATTACTATGCATGCTGCTGTTGAAATACTTGAAGAGCCAGCAACTTTAAGTCAGATTAATTCTTTGAGTGTAGTATTAATGTTTCTTTTCATAGATGAGTAATAGCCTGATTTTTTTTTTTTTAGCTTGTTTTCCTTGTGACTTTCTGCAGCAGTTGATATTGCAGTAAAGCTGCTGCAGTCATTGGAAGCTTCAGCGATGGGAGAGCCAGAAAAGGTTTTAGCACTAATTTTTGTGTTGCTAGGTGATCGTTTAAGATTGGTAGGTTAACATTGTAGAAAGCCTTATAAAGAGACTCAAATTATAATCAGCCCAATGTTACAGTAAATGCTGATGTAAAGATCCAAATCATTCCTTATTTCCTGAGTCATGTAGCCTGTGAAACAGTGCTGCACGTTGCTTTGTTGTGTCATGATTCTCTTTTGCTTGTGATAGTGAGTGATTGACTATCTGGACCTGGGAACACTTACATATTTTTATTCCAGGATCTAGTTCAACCATAGGAAAGTTGCTTTTAATGGAGGAGTATGAAGAGATTTTTAAGAGTCTGGTTGACTCTGTCTCCCCCCAGCCCCCACCCCCCATGCCAAGGTAGGGAAGAAAGACCAGTTACTAGTAGCTTCTCTGTAACCCTAGCTCTCATCAGTTGTCTTTTGAATGCATGCAGTTGATCACAAGTGTGATAAGGTGAGTGTGCCTGGGTCAGCACAAATTCCCTGCCACTATGGGAAACTAGTCAAAGCACGATCTATTCAAAGCAGGATCTGTTGATGGAGACCCATTAATGTCTTTTTCCCAGGTGGAGGAACTACATATATGTGTATACTTACACGCTCTAGTGTAACTATAGTACCTCCTTAAGTTTGAATACTTATCTGGTCAGTAACAATGCTTTTGTTTGAAGCTTCTGGAAAAGCAATTGAAAGCTATAAAGCCAATATGGGAGAAGCCTAAACATTGCTTTTAGAATACTGTAGTGGGTCATGTCATTATTCTGGGGACAATAAATGCAATTTGTCATGTATTCACTGAAATATGAAACTCTAGGAAAAAAAGCTTTGAGTTAAGTCTATTATAATGCTAGAGAAAATATCTTCTACATTTCTATAATGCTAGAGAAAATATCCTCTTCTTCCATGATGAAGTTTGCTATTCGACAAATGCCACATACTTCAACAGGTAACTAATAGTTTAAGCATGAGGTTAGAACAGAATTTCTCTGCCTCAACACTATTGACGTTTTTGTGCCAGATAATTCTTTTGTTGCAGACAGGGTGTGTGTGTGGGCGGGGGGGGGGGGGGGGCTATCCTGTGGAATGTAGGATGATTCGCAGCATCCTTGGGTTCTAGTCACACGATGCCTGTAGCATTCTCCACCTCCTTCTCATCCTTCAAGTAGTGACAACCAAGAACATCTCCAGACACTACCATAGATCCCTGGGGGTCAAAATTATCTCTGATTGAGCACCACTGGGGTAGGGGCATGTGATTGACTAGTTAAGTGTCTGTGTGTTAAGTAGTCTGATTGTAAGTAGAGGCCATGAAGAGAAGAGTTTTATTATTGCTTAACTTTTCTAATTCCAGACTAATGTTGATTGTAATATTTTTTCCCTGGCTGGATCTTATCTACAGTTGCTGCCTGCCTTGTAGTAAACCAGTATCTTACAGATTGATAGCATACTTCAAGAACTTTGTTTTCATAAGAAACAGTCTGGTATTTAGTTTATTTTTTTTCAGAATTTTGTATGAGACTACAGTAGATACAAGTTTCTCTTTTGTAGCTCAAACTGGAGGACTACAAGGATCGCCTGAAAAATGGAGAGCAACTTAATCCAGATCAGTTGGTAAGTAGTGTATAATCCTTGGGTCACACTTGTTGGCTTTTTTCTTTTTTTCTTTTTTTTTCTTAATAAAACTCTAGACGGGATTGGTGAGAGCAAAGATTTGATAAGGCCAATAAAGAAGAGCGAGAATCCACTGGATTTTTCAGAAGACTTTCTTTTCTTCACTTATGAGATCTTACAGACTTCTTTTGCACTAGCAGATGGTATGGATGGAGGTATGGGTTGCTAAATAAGAGTGAAAATGTAGACTATTGCTAAACATACGGATTTAAGTTTTAAACTTTTGTTAGGCTGAACTAAAGAGGTGGAGGGACGACTAGCTTTCCACTGTTCACTGGTATATATAAACCTGACATCTTTCTGCTCTAAAATGTAAAAAAAACCTAGCTTGCCTAGGTTTTCTCCTTTTGCTTCTTCTTAATCCTTATGTATTTTCTCCTTGCTTTTCTATCCTAGATTGCTATGTCACCTCTCAGGAGGCATGTTTACTTTAAAAAATATTGTTTAACTTGTCTGTGGTATACCTGGCATCTGCAAGTTTTATCTAATGTGGTGAAAGTTTCTGCAATATGGAAATAAAAATGCTTAATTGATGTTTGTCTGATATCTCTTGGCTAAGAAGGGACAGAATTAAAAGTCTAGTCTAGTCTGTAGACCTATCATCTTCATCTTTTTCAACTACGATTTTTGGTTGTGTATCACAGATACTGGCATTCGAGATCTTTTCCCTTATTGACTCCTCTTCACTGACCTAGAATTTTTGTGATGTAGTAAATTATAATTTTGCTGAGGCACAGATTTGAATTGTGTGAGCTCTGAGAATGATGTGCTCACATAGCTGGTGAGAGGACTTAGCTGGGCATCCAGCATTTCAACATAGCTTTGTTCTCAAAGTAGTCATGGTATGTTCAGTAACTTTTGAAGTGATAATATTTTTCTTTGTGTAAATATCCTTGAAGGAAGTGTTCTGATATGGTAGTATTCTTGATTTTGGGGAAATATGGGGGTTAGGGAGAGGGAGGTTGGTGGTTCTCATGGAAGCTCTCTAGCAAAGGTCAAGGACATGCTGTATTTCAGAGCTCTGGCCAGGTAAACTGTAGTCTCAGTATTTCATTACTGTCTTTATAACTACATGTTGCTTCTGTAGCATTAACTTTTATTTCTTGAGTTAAATGCTGACAACTGCCAAATTTATGTTGCCAATAGATAAGCCCTTGGAACTCGAGATTCCTGTGTTCAGTTGCTTATTTGGCATCTCCCGACCCCCAAAACCTGTTCCTCCTCTAATCTTAATGATGTCAGTTAATGGCTTGGGGAACTAAAAGGATGGAGTTGCCAAAATCCTTGGAGAATTTCTCATCTATTTCCTGATACCACACATCTAGCCCATTAGCAAGGTCAGTTCTACCTTCAAAGTAAATCCGGAAACTGGCCATTTCTCAAATTCCGCTTCTGCCATCCTGGTCCAGGCCACATCATCTTTCATCTACATTACTGTAATAGCTTCCTCACAGGTTTTTCTATTTCTGCTGTATCTCCAAGCTTGTTCTCAACATGGTAGCCTCAGTCATCCTGTTCGGATGCAAGTCAGTTGGTCATTCCTCTGTTCAACTCTCCATTGGTTCCCATCATGGCAGAATGTCCTTACTGTGGCCTACAAAGTCCTACAAAATATGCTTGCTACTTCCTTTCACATCTTTATTTCATGTCCTGTACTTCTGTCCCTTCCTAGCTTCATTCCGGCTACATTGGCCTTCTTGCTGTTCCTCAAACATCCCAGGCACGCTTTTGCTTCAGGGCTTTTTGCACTGTGTGCTGTTCCTATGCCTGGGATGCTTTTTCCCCAGGTGTCTAAATGGCTCAATTTCCAACTTCCTTCAGCTTTTTATTTGAAGGTCATCTCAGTGAGGCTTGTCCTGACAACGCTATACCTCCATTCCTCCATTCACACTCCTTAGCTCTTTGCCTTGCTTTAATTTTTTAACTAGTAGTGCTTTTCTGACAAACTATAAAGTTTATTGTTTCTCTTTCTCTTAAAATGTAAGTTTCATTAAAGTAGAGATTCTGTCTGTTCATTGCTGTTTTCCTAGTACTTAGAATAGTTTAGAGAATATAGCAGACATGTAAAATATTTATTACAAAAGGATTTACTAAATATAAAATGAATGTTATGATTTTAGATAAAATTAAGCATATAGTTTGTGGTACTTTAAAAATTTTTTTTTTTTTTTTTTTTAACATTCATCTTCAAGAGACAAAGTGTGAGTGGGGGAGGGGTAAAGAGAGAGGAAGACAGAATCTGAAGCAGGCTCCAGGCTCTGAGCTGTCAGCACAGAGCCCGACGCTGGGTTTGAACTCATGGACTGCAAGATCATGACCTGAGCTGAAGTTGGACACTTAACTGACTGAGCCACCGAGGTGCCCCTAATTTTTTTTTTTTTTAAGTTTATTTATTTAGAGATAGAGTGTGCAGGCAGGGTAGGGGCGGTGGAAGAGTGTGAGAGAGAGAATCCCAAGCAGGCTCTGCACTGTCAGCACAGAGCCTGACATGGGGCTCTGTCTCATGAATGTGAGATCATGACAGCCAAAATCAAGAGTTGGATGCTTACCTGACTGAGCCACCCAGGCACCCTTAGTTTGTGGTTCTTATGGGAATGAACATCTCTTCATATAAGCAATATATATTTAAGGTAGAAATTCAGAAAATGCAGATAAATTGGAAGAAAAAAAATCTGTAATCTGATCCCTCAGAACTGTCATTAGTAGTGTAGTATTTAATTAGAAAAATCTAAGTTTAGTTTTTAAAGCTGGTAATAATTCACATAGTTCAGAAATTAGGCAAGAGTTTAAAAGACAGTTTTTCTTTCACCTTGTCCTTCCTGTGTTCAGTTCTTATCTTACAAAGTAAGGCCCTGGGATTATGATCTGAGCTGAAATCAAGAGTTGGATGCTCAAATGACTGAGCCACCTGGGTGCCCCACTTTCTGTTTATTTCTAATTTTGTGTGGTTGTATTTTCCCAGTTTACTTTTAATTAAGTTAGCTAGTGCTTCTTTTTTTTTTTTTTAATTTTTTTTAGCTTCTGGGTTTGTTTTAGTTTTTCTCTTTTTCTGCTGTCCTTTGTTTTATTTGCTTCACTTTCTAACTTTGAATTAAGTGTTTAATTCATTTGTTTTCTTTTCTCCCCGCCCCCCCCCCCTTGGTTTGCATTTAAGGCTGTGAATTTTCCTTCAAGTAATGCTTTAGCTACACATTTGATACTGTATTTTCAATATTGTTGGCTAAAAATTTTGTAATTTCAGTTTGTAAATCTTCTTTAACCCAACAGATATTCTTAATATTGTAAATAAAACTTTCTATGATCTGCATGGCTATTGTAATCCTTTTAACGGTAACTCTTAAGTAACCTGTCAAGACTAAGCTAAAGACTAATAAGATTTCATTGAGATTTCTAATATAAACCTAGATTTTTTTCCTTTGAAATAGTAAGATTGTGTAATGAAGTTTTTTAGAGTCCCATTTATAATTTTAATATTTATTTTGGTTCAGATCTGGATTTGAAATAGAGAACTGAGATTCAAGTGAGTGCTTGAGCAAAAGGCAAATGGGTACTTTCAGCTTCAGTGAAACTTTTAGTTTTAAAGAATTAAGATTTGGCATCCATCTCTAGTTGCTAAACTCTGACCCTATGTTATATTTAACGCATAATACAAAACTCTTTTATTAAATAATATGAAATCTTTTCTGCTTTGTAGTCCCATTGCAGTTGGCCTTGTCAAAGCAAACCACTCAAATGTTACATGGGCTTCCTAATTAATATCCTTGTTTTGAGACCTTCCTTTTCAGTTCACCAGCCCTACTCCCTCTAGTGTTCTTTTTTTGAAACCGAAATCTCAGTATAGGATTCTAATCAAAAGTTTAAAAATTCTATTGAGAATTTTAACATGTTTTCTTAAAACTTTTTTTTAAAAGCATATTTATTTTGAGAGAGAAAGAGCATGTGCATGTGCATGCCAGTAGGGGAGGTGCAGAGAGCGGGAGAGAGAGAATCCCAAGCAGGCTCTGTGCTGTCAGCGTAGAGCGTGACTTGGGGCTTGATCTCAAACTGTGAGATCATGACCTGAGCTGAAATCAAGAGTCGGATACTTAACTGACTAAGCCTCCTAGGTGCCCCAAAAATCTTTAGCATATTTGAGCCTAAAATCATGTTCTGAACTGTTTTATTAATTCAACCATAATATATTAAGTACTTACACTGGGGGATTCTGGGCTTAAATGCTAGGGTTATGATGTAAGGGACAAATGTGATCCTTGCCCTCAAAGATACAGTGTGATGAGAAAGAGGTAGGAAATAAGTAAATAAAAATGTGATGGTGTTAGGGTGAGGTACAGAGTGATAATGGATTGTAATGAGGAATTTAACCTAGTTTGGAGAATTCAGGACAGCTTCCTTGAGAAAGAAGTGCTTCAGTTCAGACCTAAAAAATGAGAAGGACTTAGCAAGTTAAAATGGGGAAGGAGGAAGAAGAGCAGGCTAGGCAGATGCTAGCATGTGTAAAAGTCCTGAGTAGGGAAAGAATGTTTTTACAAAGAGGAAACTGGAAAGAAAGCCAGTATCGATGGAGTGATGTAGTTGGAATGGGAAAGCTACATGTACATCCTTATTTCCCGTTTAAAGACTGTGTTTTTTCTTAAGGTCGTCATAAATGATACAGATAAGTTTTAAGCAGAAAATAACTAGATTTGTAATAAAATCACTTTTAAGGGTGAGTGATGGTTTGGAGGTGGTAAGTGTGGGTGTAAGAAGACTAGATAATGGTTGGCTGTAGTCTCGGTCAGAGGTTATAGATACCTTGCTGGTACCAAAGTAGCAGCAAAGGAGTTTGGGTAAAGTAGATTCAAGAGATAGAATTAGCATAGCTTGGTGATAGGATCTAGTAGAAGAAAGAGCCAAGAATGGGTTCCAGGTTTCTGGCTTGAACACTTGGATGGATGGCAGAACCATTTATTGGGCCTGGAAACCCAGGAGGAGAAGATGGTTTTGGGAGGAGAGGATAAAAAGCTCAATTTTGGACGACTGATCAAAAAAAATTTTTTTTTAATGTTTTTTTAATGTTTTAATATTTTTGAGAGAGACAGATAGTGCATGTGAGAGCATGAACGGGGCAGGGGCAGATAGAGAGGGAGACACAGAATCCGAAGTGGGCTCCAGGCTCTGAGCTGTCAGCACAGAGCCTGATGCGGGGCTCAAACTCATGGGCCATGAGATCATAACCTGAGCCAAGGTCAGATGCTTAACCCACTGAGCTACCCAGGTGCCCCAGGACCACTGATTTTTTAATGTGGCTGTGAAACATTAAGGGGTGGGTAATATCGAATAAGTGTTTGAGTAACAGGTCTGGAACACAAAGAAGTTTAGTGTACAGTTAAGCTCATCTGTGTGGTTGCTGATTGAAACCATAAGAAAAGATGAGACTATGTTGGATGAGAATATAGAAAGGAGAAAAGCCTAGGACAGAGGAACTTTGACATTTAATGTTTGGATAATAAAGGCTAAAAATACTTATAGCCAACTTTAGGGTCAGGTATCATTTTGAGTGATTTGAATTGGCCAACATCTCTGTGATGTAGGTCCTGTTTATTTTGTAAATGCTAAAAACTGGGGTGAGAGGAGTTTATGGAAAAATTACTGGTAAGTAAAAAGCTGGAGAAATGGGAGAAAAATGGAAGTTTAGTGTTATTAAAAACAAAGAGATGTTTGTAGAGCCAGAAGGTGCTTTTGTGTGGAAGTCTTCTGAGAAACCAGAATGAGAGTTTTAAAAGATCTATGGATTTAAAAGGTGGTATTGACATGCTTACTTTAGCCAGGATAGTTCTGGTGGAATGATGGAAACAAAATCCGGGTTGATAAGGGCTGAAGAGGAAGTGGAGACTGTGTAGCCATTTTTGAAACTTTGAGACTGAAAGGAGGGGGTTGCCAGAAAGGCGCTTTTTATTTTTCTTATTTAGGTTGGGGGAGACTTGAACTTGTATTTATTTATATATTATATTTATTTATATTTATGTTTTTGAGAGAGAGGGCACAAGTGAGCGACGGACAGAGAGAGAATCCCACAAGGGACAGAGAGAAGTGGGGCTCACCTGGGGCTCGTGTTTTACCAGAAGCAGGGCTTGTGTTCACCTGAAGCAGAGCTTGAGCTCACCTGATGGGGGACTCGAACTCACAAACTGTGAGATCATGACCTGAGCCAAAGTCATATGCTTAACAACTGAGCCACCCAGGCTCCCAAGATTTGAACTTGTTAAGTACTAGTTTAAGCATCAACAGAGAGTGAGAAATTCAAGATTTTTAAAAGGGAATCATAGAGTAAGATTTTTTATGAAGACGTAATTGAAAAGGATAGAAGGTAGAAGGATATTTCCTCCAGTAAGCAAAAAAAGGAAGGAAGAAAAGATGTATTCACATTGGATGATGGGAAGTTAAGGTAGTTCCCATTTGATGCTGCTTTTCTTGAATTAAAGTTAATACCATTTGGGAGTAAATATGAGGGAGTATTCCCTTCTGGTTTTATATACCTCTGAGGGCTGTATACTATGATTGTGTTATCTGTGCAAGGTTCTATAGTTGGAATACCTCTTCGTCTTTTTTATTATGAAATAATACAGCTGCAACTAAGTGTCGCTTCTAGGTTATACTGCATAATAAAGCAAGCATCAGAATCCACCATTCAACTCCAGTAGTACATTACCAACACCACCAAAGCTCCTTCCCAGTTCTTTCTCTTTACTATAACCTGACCCTGAGCTGCCCACTGCCATTTCCTTGCTTTATTTTAATAGCACTTGTTTGTTGCCCTTGAATCTGTTAGAGTTGCTTTTTCGTACCTTATAATAAATGTTATCATACTGTGTTCTGCAGTTTGTCTTTTTCACTCATTATGTTTAGGATTTTTATATTAAGGAAAGTAGTTATATTTTATTTGTTTTACTCTACTTAGTAGTAGTTTGTGAGTAGATGATGTCCTACTTAGAACAATCTTATATGTGTTATTGAGACACAAGTGTGAAATTTTTCAGGGTGCACCTGAAAAATTACCTATCATGGGCTGTACGGTATGCCCATAGTTAACTTCATAGGTAAAAATGCCAAACTTTTCCAAAATTATTATACTAATTTATGCTAATGCTGGTAGTACATAGTTATATAGCAGTATATAGGTAGACTCTATACTTTTGTAAAAGCTTATGTTATCACACTGTTTTTAAAACAGCTTTTTTGAAGTATCATATATAGATCATAAAATTAACCCATTTTAAGTATATAAGACAATGATTTATAGTCAATTCGTAGAGTTATGCAGCTTCCATGACAATCTAGTTTTCAAACATTTCCGTAACCCTTCCAAATTCCTTTTTGTCTCCTTATTTGCTTTCTATCTCTATAAGTTTGTCTTTTCTGGATATGTCACATAAGATAGTCTTTCCCATATGGCTTCTTCGAGTTATGATTATGTTTTTGAGGTTCATCCTTGGTGTAGTATGTATCATTAATTCATTCCTTTTTATTGCTGACGAGTGTTCCTTTGAATGATTGTACCACATTTTGTTTATTTACCAATTGCTGGATATTTGGATTGTTTTTATTTGGGGCCATAATGAATATGCTGCCATACAAATTTGCATGTAAGTCTTTATGTGGATATATGTTTTCATTTCTTTTGGGTAGGTACTAGAAGTGGGATACTATATTACTTTAAATATGGAGACTTTAAAATACTGTATATCTTTATGTGGTTAGACAAGTTTCCCACCTTGGTTTGTTTCATATTAGCCCTTTGTTTTTCCAAACAGATTAAAGTCCCATTAAAAAAAAGTCTATGCCTTTCCTAATTACCAACTTTGTTGATCTGTGAAATCTTAAAAAAAAAAATGCCCCTTGAATTTCCAATATTTTGGGGGTGTCTGGGTGGCTCAGTCAGTTCAGGTCTTGATCTCAGGGTCATGAGTTCAAGCCCTGTGTTGGGTTCCATGCCTGGCGTGGAACCTACTTAAAAAAATTTACAATATGGGGGCTCCTGGGTGGCTTAGTCTGTTTAGTGTCTGACTTTGGCTCAGGTCATGATCTTGCTGCTCATGGGTTTCAGTCCCACATCGGGCTCTGTGCTGCCAGCTCAGAGCCTGGAGCCTGCTTCAGATTCTGTGTCTCCCTCTCTCTCTGCTCCTTCTCCACTCATGCTCGCTCTTTCTCTCTCTCTCAAAAATAAATAAACATTAAACATTTTACAATATTTTTGTTATAATACCTAATTTTGTCTGTTATAGGTAATTGTTTACAAGTCTTTTCTACCATAGTATAAATTTCTTGAAGTTGCTTATTTGTGATCCTCATTCTGCTACTTGTGTACTATATTTGAGTAGTGAATGAATATTGACAGAGGAATACTATTGGCTCATTGCTCTTGAAAACCACAGGCTCTAGGGGTGCCTGGGTGGCTCAGTCGGTAAAACGTCCGACTTTTGGTCATGATCTTGCAGTCTGTGAGTTCGAGCCCTACATTGGGGCTCTGTGCTGACAGCTCAGAGTCTGGAGCCTGCTTCGGATTCTGTGTCTGCCTCTCCCCCACTCATGTTCTGTGTGTGTGTCTCTCTCTCTCAAAAGTAAAATAAAACATTAAAAAGATTTTTTAAAAACCACAAGTCTGGGGCGCGTGGGTGGCTTAGTCAGTTAAGTGTCCAACTTTGACTCAGGTCATGATCTCATGGTTCATGTGTTCAAGCCCCACATCAGGCTCTGTGCTGACAGCTCAGAGCCTGGAGCCTGCTTCTGATTCTGTTTCTCTCTCTCTCTCTGACCCTTCCCTGCTCACGCTCTGTCTCTCTCTCTCTGTCTCTCACAAATAAGCATTAAAAAAAGAAAAAAAACACAGGTCTCTCTGATCTTATACTGTACACTTCATAGTTAGGAACTCAAGTCTGTTGTTATGGCTCAGATTTCTAGCATAAAAATTGAATCTTAAAATTTATATAACTTCTATTAAATGCTCTCTCTTCCTACATTTTTTGAGTATGGCTAGTCCATAAAGTCTTAAGTCTTTTCTACTCTTTTTATAGGAACACTTATTTTGACATATTTATATTTAGAAGTTAACAGAATTGATGTTTTCTTATCCTATTTGGTAGGAAGCGGTGGAGAAATATGAAGAAGTTTTACATAACTTAGAATTTGCCAAGGAACTTCAGAAAACCTTTTCTGGACTGAGCCAAGATGTGAGTACGTTTTCTTTGCTATTCCTGAAACCACTTTAGCCACGGATCTGGAAGAAAATATTAGCGTTCATTAATGGTGTTCAGTTATTACCATCCATGTCATTCCTGCTGATATTTTATTGGGGGTGAGGGGGTTGACAATAGCTATTGAAGAACTAGTGTTTTCAGATTTCTGGAGTCTCAAGAGAGCACAAATGGTATCCGAATATGAGACACTGTGAATAAAGTATTAGTTGTCCAATGGGTATTCACTGTGGAGTTTTAGAAATCATTGAGAAGGGGAATAAAAACTATTTTGATGGACACAGTTTACAAAAGATTTTTTAGAATATAGGCTTGTAAATTTGTATAACACAGGCTTGTAAGTTTAGCATTATTTAACGTATAAAGAAACAGAATTGGTAGACTCTTTTTCTTGAGACCATGGCAGTTATTACCAGGAAGATTTGTGATTCATGGTAAATAGAGTTAAGTCTGGTTTCACAGCTTGTTAGGGTCTCTATGTTGGCAGTCCAAACTTCTGTCTCTGACAGATTTAGTCAGTAATTAATATGAAGCCTTAAGCATTCACTAATGAAGTATTCTTCCCTGTTTTAGAATTGTATTAGAATGCCCTTTAAAGATCATCTTTTAACAATTAAGAAATATTTTTGTAAATTCATTTCTGGGATGGGGAGTATGCTTCATAAAATGGTCTCTTTCACTTTTTGGGTATCTTCTTGTATAGTGAACTAAAATTCTCTTCTCCATTCCTCTGGCATCAAAAAACCTCCAAAAACAAACAAACCCAACACATCATTTCTAGGCTGAGGACATCTATCATCTTTTTATAATATCATTGCTTTCTCTGGATGTTTGACTTACTTAACTCTTAAAAGGTAGTGTGTAAATCTGAAATAGCCTAGTATAGAGCCATTATCTTCTGTTTTCTAGAAAATTCTGTTAATGCAACTCTAAGATGACATGAGCTCTTTTTGTCAACCATAGTATATTTTAACTCATGTTTACTCATTTATCACTTAATTTTAGTGCTTTCTGTGAATTTCACAGTTGTTAAATATTTCTAGGCTATTTTAGATACTTTTAAATTGATTTTTTTCCTTATGATTAATCACTCCCCCATTTGTTAAATTTATTTAGTTTTGACCCACTTTACTATAAAAAGATATTTCATATCTTCTTTCTGGTTGGATGTTTGGAAGTATACTTCTATAATACTTAAAATTTTCTATTAACTTTTTTTACTCAAAATTATTTGATAATTTTAGTTTTTCATTCAGGTGTTTATTTTTTCAAAGTATGTTTTGTTTCTTTTATCCTTCTTTTTATATTTAAATCTTTTTTTAAACACCTTCCAAGTGCCAGGTACTTCTGTAAGTCAACTTGATTTTTACAGCAATCCAGGAAATAGATGTATATAAGCCCCATTTTACAGATAAGGAATCCAATGCTCAGAACAAAAGGAACTTCTTCAAAATCATATAGTCAGTAAGTGGTAGAGTGAGGGTAGGACCCTAACTACTCTTTATCTCTAAAAATTGTGTTCTTTATACAAGTATATAGTATCTATCTATTTACATGCTTTTCCACTGCTGTTGTCTAGAGGTAGTTACCAATCCACCAAATTTTGTTGCTATCCATGAGGTTATTTTTTCTAATTTGTACTGTGGATTTACTTTCACTTTAGGTGAGATATTAAGGTACTTTGGAACATGCCTTAATGAATAAAGACCCCAAAGGTGCTTGCCAAATACCTTCCAGCCTAGTAATTTTTTGAGTTTCCTTTTATTAAAGCCTTTCTTTTGTCAAACCTCTTTTAATGAGAGTCAGTTTTATAGTGTGTAACATTTTCTTTACTTACAAACTAAAGTTGGAAGCCTCTCTGTTCATCTCAATTACATCTCTCTTTGTCTTCATGACATAAGCTCTTTCCCTTGGTGGGGATTTATTATTCTAAGACAGGGATCAAAAATAAATTTTATTATTCAGTGTGATTTGTTGATAGTGGTTGACTTCATATCTTCTGCCACCCCCGCTTTTTTTTTTTTTTTTTTTGAGAGAGAAAGTGGGTGCAAGTGAGCGATGTGCAGAGAGAGAGAGGGAGAGAGAGAGAAGTGGGCCTGGAGCTCACCCAACATGAACTGTGAGATTATGACCTGAGGTGAAGTCAGAAGCTCAACTGACAGAGCCACCCAGGTGCCTGTATCTTCTGCTTCTTTACAAACCAGTCCTCAACTGGTAGAAGAGAGGAAAATGTAACCTGACTTCTTAGTTTCTATATAAATAAGGAGAAATAGGGTGTTGTCAGTAGTTTTCTGATTATGATCTAGGAGACAGTGTACTTTCTTACTTGATACGTGATAGTCATCTGTCAGGCTTTATTTTGGGCATTAGTGATATATTGGTAAACAACAGAGATCTAGTCATCACAAAGCTGAAACCTATGGGGATGCAGGTAAATAAAAAGATAGCCTTTTAATGTAATAGGTACTTTGATAGGGGGAGTTCAGGGTGTCTTAAGCCCATAAAAACACTTAATCCATCCTTGGGAATGGCTAAAGACAGATCTGCGTTAATCCTGGGATATAAGTTTGTCAGTTGCCTTTCTCTGTACCATCATGAAACCGTCCAAGAGAATCCCACTGTTTTGGAGAGCTAGAATTGCCACCTCTATTCTCCATCGTCCTCAAACAGAAACTGAGGATAATGTAGTTTTGGTAAATGTTATTGGTGTAAGTCCATATTGAGATCTTGGTAAAAGCTTTTCTGAGCCTTTGCTGTCCTGAAAGTATCCTTGCCCTTGTAAACTCCAGCCAGTCCATTTCTCATTCTTGAAATTTTACCTTCACCTATGATCTCTTGTCCCTGATAGTGGCACAAGTTAAATTCATTAAGTGATCTTCATACCTCCTAGAAAGGAATTAATAATGCCTTAATGAATCTTTTCCAGAGATTCCCCCCTTCTTAATCTATTAGGATTTATGAACATGTCTTTTGTAGAGTCCTAAATATGATGGTGTATCAAAGTACTTTAACTTGCATATAGGAAAAAACTTTTAGATTTTTGTTTTATTCTCTTAATCTTCATACTTGGAAAATGTCCAGTATGATGGAAACATTACAATCAGAAAAGCAACTATGGGGAGAAAAGACCTTTTAGGTTTCTTACTGGAAATAGATGGTACTTTTTATTGATTGGTATTTTATAAATGGGAAGCCACTTCTGGGACCCATGTGTTATGTCAGACTTTAAGGTATTATAGTTCTGAGCTTTAGAGTAGATTCAGTTTGCTCAATCTACATACACATTTATTTGAGGGGAAATTTATGTTCTGCTAACTATATGTTTTGTCAGCTAAATATTGAAAAATACAACTCCATCCAGACTGACAAACTATTGTGAAAATATCTTAGTTTTACTTAAAAAAACAAAAACAAAACTATTTGCTGTGTATGTATTTTAGCATTACATTGGTAAGACGTTTTATTTCTGTTTGGTTTTCAATTCCTTATGCTTTAGCCAGTATTCTTTGGTTGAAAATTGACCTTTTTAGTTTAAATACTCTTCCCCTGCAACAAGAATTTAAAAAGCAAAAACAAAAACTTCAAAACTAAACTGGAGCATTTTCTTAAAATCTTTGGCTTAAAAAGGCTTATATACATAAATATGGAAAAGTTAAATTTGGGGATTAATATGTGCATCAGTGATAGGTACTTATTGCTTATCATAGTGATATCAGAGGTACTAGATATAGCTTGGTGTTGGGAGTCAGATATTTTGACTTTCTTAGCTTTGGTTACCTGAGACATACTAGTTTATTACTCAGTCCCTTCCTCAACTGAAAAAGAAAAGGGGATAAATGAACCTGTCAATTTCACAGTCAGTGTTATATATGTATATATGTGTGTGCATATATATATATACATATATATATATATACATACATACATATATATACATATATATATAAAATAAGATTCATCATCTAATCTCAGCTCTTTGGCATTAGATTTTTGTGCACTATGAATTGCTAATATGAGATGGTAGAAAGTTGCCAGTTTTAATTAGAATTTTTTTTTAACAGCTACTTAAAGCGCAGAAGAAGGCCCAGAGAAGGGAACACATGCTAAAGCTCGAGGCTGAGAAGAAAAAGCTTCGTACTATACTTCAAGTTCAGTATGTATTACAGAACTTGACACAGGAACACGTACAGAAGGATTTCAAAGGGGGCTTGAATGGTGCAGTGTATTTGCCTTTAAAAGAACTTGACTACCTCATTAAATTTTCAAAACTGACCTGCCCTGAAAGAAATGAAAGTCTGAGGTAAGCCGAAGAAAATATTTTCCTAAAAGAGAACACATAACATTTTAGCCTAGTTTTTTAGTTTTATATATTTTATAGTATTTATACATACACACACATGTACACACACATGTATATAATAATTAAGAAAACATTATTGTGATTCACAATGGGAAACATTGGCCAGACCAGACTGTGATAGGGTTGATAGGCTATCTAGAAGGGAAGTCAATTTGAATGATCTCATTAATGTGCTTTTTTTATTGTAACATTGATTTTAAAAATGATGTCTCATCAAGTTTTGCCCCTATACAAGTATTAATTATGTATATGCTTAAAGGTTTTTTTGTAATTGTCTCAGGCTATTGTATTACCTGAGAGTCTTTGCCTTCTTACTACTGCTGTACTTAAGTGGAGGTTAATAAAATTTAACTTGGCCAGTATCATTAAACTTTCAAAGTGAGATAGGGACGCCTGGGTGGCTCAGTTGGTTAAGCGTCCGACTTCAGCTCAGGTCACGATCTCGCAGTCCATGAGTTCGAGCCCCGCGTCAGGCTCTGGGCTGATGGCTCAGAGCCTGGAGCCTGCTTCCGATTCTGTGTCTCCCTCTCTCTCTCTCTCTGCCCCTCCCCTGTTCATGCTCTGTCTCTCTCTGTCTCAAAAATAAATAAAAAACATTAAAAAAAAATTAAAACAAACTTTCTTTTTTTTTTTTTTTTTAAATTTTTTTCAACGTTTTTTTTATTTATTTTTGGGACAGAGAGAGACAGAGCATGAATGGGGGAGGGGCAGAGAGAGAGGGAGACACAGAATCGGAAACAGGCTCCAGGCTCCGAGCCATCAGCCCAGAGCCTGACGCGGGGCTCGAACTCACGGACCGTGAGATCGTGACCTGGCTGAAGTCGGACGCTTAACCGACTGCGCCACCCAGGCGCCCCTAAAACAAACTTTCAAAGTGAGAATTATTTGGTGGTCTTCTTATACTGTGAATAAATACTGAGAAGCAAATCTGATAATTTCAAATACAAACCCAGCAACTTGAGGTTACCTAGTTTTTCCCAGTTATCCGTTTGCTGTTTTTGCTTTGATGGGGGAAATCATCTAATGAGCAGATCTCTGTGCTTCTGCTTTGTTAGATATGGGTCCTTCCAATGTTGTGTCTTTGGCCATGCTAAAGCAGAGTCAGATTTCAACAATTACTGGAAATCAGCCCTATATCAGGAAAAAAATCTAATAAAACTCTCAATTATCTCTATAGTCATATGTATTTTTTTTTAATTCCCATTCTGATAGTGTAGTCCATCATCATCACCTATGTGGTTGTTTCCTTCTCTTCACTTTGGTGAATTTAGGGAGTGTAGCTTACTTTAATATGTGTAAGTGAAACATAATTTGAAAAATAAGCTGCTCTCTTTAAAGTCAAATGCAGCTCTTAATATTGCCATTCCACTGTTCTTCCTTCTAGGACATACACTTGATAATTAATGACACTGCATTGACAGCCTCAAACTCTTTTTGGTCTGTTCCTTAGTGGGTCTATTTGGTACAATATTTTAGTTGTTTTTAAGAGAAAATGCTTACGTTTGATATCCATAAATAGGCATTTAGTCATCTTTTACAAAATTTTAACTTTTTGAGAGAGTAAAAAGACAAAATTAACCTTGAATGTCCTGATTGTTGACGAGTTCTACCATGTAAGTTGTACTGCTCCACATGTATATGTGTGTACCTCTAAAGCTACTTCGTTCTGCTCTGCTTTTCCTTGTCAGTGTTGAAGACCAGATGGAGCAGTCATCCTTGTACTTTTGGGACCTTTTGGAAGGTAGTGAAAAAGCAGTGGTAGGAACGACATGTGAGTTTTCTCTACTCTGGACTTATGCACTAAATACTAGACTTTATGTTTAGAAGTTTAGTATGATATTGAGGGCTGAAACTGTGTCAGTTCATTAGAACTTACATGTCTGACAATGCTATATTCATAGGGAAAAAGATCTCTGTTTAGTTTGGTTAAAAGCAGCTACTGTGGGGGCACCTGGGTGGCTTGGTCGGTTAAGCGTCCGACTTCCGCTCAGGTCATGATCTCGCGGTCTGTGAGTTCGAGCCCCACGTCGGGCTCTGTGCTGACAGCTCAGAGCCTGGAGCCTGTTTCAGATTTTGTGTCTCCCTCTCTCTCTGCCCCTCCCCTGTTCATGCTCTGTCTCTGTCTCAAAAATAAATAAACGTTAAAAATTAAAAAAAAAAAAAAAAAAAGCAGCTACTGTATAATCATACTCACTAAATGGAACCTAGGGAGAGTTTTTAAGTGGCAAGTCACTATGATTTGAGAATAAGAGCTAAAGACTAGTGCTGGCTTCAACACCGGCTTGACCATTTTGGGGTTCAGTTCTCTGCATAGCAGTACCGTACTAGTTCTATTTAAGAATCTTAAATACATACATTGTTATGTATCGGACCTGCCTAAGAAAATGGGGATGGCTTGGCTACATAGTCTTTTGAAGCATTTTTGTCTGTCAATCTGGAAATGATCTGGAGAGAAAGAGTCTTTTGGCTTCCTAAATAGACTTCAGCCAAATGACCAAGTACAAATGAACATTAAGTACATAGTTTTGTGTACTAGCTTCGGATAATGAGAACATTACAAGCTGGTAAACATTTTTGTTAGTAGTGAATGCTTCCTTTTTTGGAAATATATTTGTAGTATAATGCTTTCAAAATTTCTATGTCCTTTCAAGTTTAAATTATAGAAATTTTTTTCTTGGTTAGAATGCGAAATGATACAAATAACTTTGAGACATAGTTTGACAGTTTCTTACAAGTGAATGCTTACCAAATGACCAAGCGATTATACGGCAAGTACCCAAGAGAATTATAAACACATGTTCACATAAGTACTTGACATGAATGTTCATACCAGCTTCATTCATGATAGCCCCAAACTGAACACAACTTAGATGTACATCAACTGATAATTGATAAACAAAATATGGTATGTTCATACAATAGAATCTACTCAGGAATAAAGAAAGGATAAACTGTTGATACATGCAACAACATGGATGAATCTCAAAATAATTATGCTGAGTGAAAGAAGCCAGACCAAAAAAAGTGATACTTATTATATGATCCCATTTATATGGAATTTTAGAAAAGACATAACTAGAATGATAGCAGGTCAGTTGTTGCCAGGGAGTGGGAGGAGGGGATTGATATAAAAGGGACACGAGGGAACTTTTGATGAAAATGTTTTATATCATGGTTCTGGTGGAAGTAACATGACTATGTATCTACTAAAACTGTACACTTAAAATGACTGAACTAAAATGAATGAACTAAAATTATATCTCAAAGTTTATTAAAAAAATAATAAACAGGGCGGCTGGGTGGCTCAATTGGTTAAGCGTCTGACTTCAGCTTGCATCATGATCTCATGGTTTGTAAGTGGAGCCCGCTTCGATTTCTGTGTCTCCCTCTTTCTGCCCCTGCCCTGCTCGTGCTCTGTCTCTCTATCAAAAATAAGTGAATATTAAAAAAAAAAATACTGGGGCGCCTGGGTGGCGCAGTCGGTTAAGCGTCCGACTTCAGCCAGGTCACGATCTCGCGGTCCGTGAGTTCGAGCCCCGCGTCAGGCTCTGGGCTGATGGCTCGGAGCCTGGAGCCTGTTTCCGATTCTGTGTCTCCCTCTCTCTCTGCCCCTCCCCCATTCATGCTCTGTCTCTCTCTGTCCCAAAAATAAATAAAAAATGTTGAAAAAAAAAAAATTAAAAAAAAAAATACTAAAAACCTGTCATAGTACTCCTATGAAAGGAATAATAGACCCAAATCAAGTATGGGCACCCAAACGTAATTTGGGAATTATGTTTTTAGGGGATATTAAAAGTGAAATAGACTTTAGATCTGTTTATGGTGCAGCTACTTTAACATCATTTTAAGATTTTTCTTGTTCATCAAATGGTGATATGCTCAAATGGTGATATGCTAAGAGTCACAGCATAATTCAAGAGTAAAATCTTTATCATGGGATTTTGGAGTTTAAAAATCCTTTAGAGATCGTCCAAGATAGGGTTTTCTAATGGTTATGTTTGAGGAACTTTTACTTCTATAAAGCCTTAATTACTTGGAAGGTAGAATAATTGCTAGTTGTGATGTCTTTGGGACAGATAGGAAAAATGGCTTTTCTCTCAGTTCAGGGAACAGATGTGTGCTTTTGTAACATAGCCTTTGATTAGGGTCTCTGATTTTAGCCGTTTTTCAAATGGTGGAAATGGAGGCCCAGAGAAACTTAAGTGACTTGCTAAACTTTGGGATTCTGATCTTTAAAATTTATATTGATTCAGCATGACAGAAATATGGCTTGCACATTTGCTGTTCATGATACTGACCAGTTCTTTGAATCCCCCCAATGTGGGGTGTTGACATACTGTAACTAGGATAAAATTATATTAGGATTTCTATTCTAAATAATTTTCCGTGAACTATTAGGTTATGTGATAACTAAGTCTTAATCACTCTTTCTTAGACAAACACATGAAAGATCTGCTGTCTAAATTGCTGAACTCAGGCTATTTTGAAAGTATCCCAGTCCCAAAAAATGCTAAGGAGAAAGAAGTATCATTGGAGGAAGAAATGCTAATAAAATCAGAGAAGAAAAAACAATTATTGAAAACTGAATCTGTCAAAGAGTCAGGTTTGTTGTGATCTCGGAAATTCTTTATAGTAGTTGCATTTTTAATATTTACACAGAATGAGTGAAATCATTGTAAAAGGATTGCCTTATTTTAATTTGTTAATTTCTACACGCATGGAAATCTTTACTTGCTGCAGGATAAACTTAGGTTTAGAATAGGTCTCTAGGTTTTATTACTGTGATTTACAGAATGAATGCTAACAGAAACATAGGTTATCCTTTGTTACAAGAGAATACCCTGCTGAAATGAGGCCCTTATGGAATTTGAATGAACCTCTTTGTTAAATTGTTAGTAGGATAATTCCATTTAAAATTGTCACTTAAAATGTTTATAGTAGACTCCAATATGGTAGTAGAATGAGAATATAAATAATCTAAGGTTAACATATTTGGAAAATGTTTGCCAAAATCAGTAAATGTACTTTTCAAAATTCCACCTTTCTTAAGGGAAGAAATATTTTGAGTGAATGACAGTTTTGCTCCTGTCTGTGGAAGCTCAATTTATTAAAAAAAAGTCATCTCTATGGGGGTAGAGAAGGCAGAGTTCCAGTGGCCACTACTAGCATGATTCAAGTCATTTCTTATGTCTACTTTCTATTAGTTCTTAACACTTAGTCTAATGCTTTAGGGTTTCCATTCCCTTACTACCTTCCAACCTTAAACTGGCTCGTAGGAGACCTTTAAGGCCTGTTTCAATGACTAATTTTTACGCCATGGGACTAGAGGTATAATTTCAACTTGAAAGAAGCTGTATTTGTGTGTAAGAGGAGATAGTCTTATTTTCAATCAGTTTTTAACTGCAACTTGACTTTAGAAAAGTGTCATATAAGGAGAACTACTAGCTTTAGCTAGTCTCAGACCACGTGCTTTTGACCAACAAGCAATAGTGAGAATTACTCCTGCCATTAATATATTTCATTGTACTGTCCCTTTTTTTTAAATATGTTACTAGAATGAATTACAGTTGTAATAAGTCTAAAAATGTAGTTTAGTATTTGCTTAATACTCCTTTTATCTTTTCAGAGTCTCTTATGGAACTTGCACAGCCAGAGATACAACCACAAGAGGTAAGTTTCTGAAAGGTAATTTGCTGATTTTGGCTTTTGAGACTTTTGTATTGTGTTGCATTTAGGAGCTGAGGCTCTGGAACTAGGTTTCTTAAACTTGAATCCTAGTTTTGTAGCTTATGAGCTTAGTGACTTTGGCTACGATGTCTAGCCCAGCTGTGTCTGCTCTCCTCATGTATATAGAATAGGGATAATAGTAATGCCTGCCTTATGAGGCATCTTGTGAGGATGAAAGGAGTCAAATTCTAAATTACTTAGAATTTGAATTTGACCGGGTGCACAGTAAACTGCTCAAGCGTTAGCTACTGTTCTTGGCCCTTTAAAGATGGGTAGGATTTTGCTCTCGTTAGAACTTACTCACGTTGGTAATAAAGTGTTTGTTCTCTTTTTGAAGTGACATTGAAATTCATGGAAGCTGAAAAAAACCAAAGAGTCAAAGTCACAGTATGACTGATAGAGAAATAAAGAAAAGGCTGCTAATTCAGGAAACATAAGGCTTAAGGTTAAATAGTGTAAATGTGTGTAGTTGAACTATATCCTCTGCCTTAACATTTTAGGGAGTTGGGTAGTAGAGTGGTCTAAGGTTGGCAGAGGCAGAATAACCTTGGTCAAAGAGCCTGAGTCAAGCAAACGTGGCACGGTGATGTGCAGTTCTTAGGTGGGTCAAGTATACATTGCTACTGTTGAAGTATCAAAGGTTGTATTTCTGTTAACTGAGGGAAAAGGAATGGACAAAAACATAGGATGGTCTTTTCAAGTAGGATAAGGACAGAAATTTCCTGTTAGTATAGTGACTCAGACCAATGGACATAGGAATACTAATAGAGTTCAGTGTTCCCCTCAAGGTCTCTCAAGGTCTTTTATAAATCTTGTGACTCAAGCACGTATTTTCCTCTGGTCTAGTTTCTTAACAGACGTTACATGACAGAAGTAGATTATTCAAGCAAACAAGATGAAGAGCAATCTTGGGAAGCAGATTATGCTAGAAAACCAAATCTCCCCAAATGTTGGGATATGCTTACTGAACCCGATGGTCAGGAGAAGAAACAGGAATCCTTCAAGTCTTGGGAGCCTTCTGTTAAGCACCAGGAGGTATCAAAGCCTGCAGTTTCCTTAGAACAGAGGAAACAAGATCCAAAACTCAGGTCTACTCTGCAGGAAGAGCAGAAGAAGCAGGATGTCTCTAAACCTAAGCCAGCTCCTAGCCAGTGGAAGCAAGAAACTCCTAAATCCAAAACAGGATATACTCAAGAAGAACAGAAGAAGCAGGAGACACCAAAACCTTGGCCAGTTCAGCTGCAGAAAGAACAGGATCCGAAGAAGCAATCTCCAAAGTCTTGGACACCTTCTGTGCAGAATGAACAGGACGTCACCAAGTCATGGGCCACTCCCATGTGTGAAGACCAGGATGCAAGACAGCCAGAGACTCCAAAATCCTGGGAAAATAATGTTGAGAGTCAAAAACGCCCTTTAACACCACAATCACAGATTTCTCCAAAGTCCTGGGGGGTAGCTCCAGCAAGCCTCATACCAAATGACCAGCTCCTGCCCAGGAAGTTTAATACTGAACCCAAAGATGTGAGTTTGTTTTTATCAGTCTGCTCTGGTCAATGTAGGCATAAGTAAGGACTGGTGGTAGTCATAACTTTTTAGTCCTCTTTAAAAAGAATCTCCGAAATCTGTGTTAAATTCATGTATAAAGTATTTCACTTAACTCCTTAACATGTAATTGGTTTTCCCTTGAAATTGGAAGTAGACCTAGTCTGTGTTTTAAGCCTAAGCTGAGGTGAAATTTCCACAGTTAGAAACTATTGTTTGAATGCCAAAATTTTAATGACATGATATGACATGAAAATAGTGAATAGCTCAGACAAGACCTTAGTGTGAACACATGAGAAATGTAAATGCATGTCACAAGACGAGGGGCTTGTTTTACTGTGTTTCATTCATCATCTTCTGCCTGGCACATGGATGACCTTTTCTGACAGAAGTTACATTTTTCTGTATTCTCTTGAGTTTCTTTCACTCTTTGTAATCACTCAGGTTAGCCTGCACTCTTTGAAGAAGGTACATGGTGGTTGCAGATATTCCAGTAGTAGGTCGGGTAGGATCTGAATTAGTTCTCCATTTCTGTTTCAAAATGAGAATTTTTCTGGAAGTGGAAACTATAGGCTTTAAATATTCTGTAACTAAGTTTGGAATATGAGATTTAGTTCAAATAGAAGACCTCATTCTGTTAATGATAACCTATTTCAAGAAGATAAGAAGGCTTATAATGAATAAGCCTTGGATACACTGCTATTAAGGTTATTAAATTACAAGTTATTTACTTCTATTTAAATATGAACTTGTTACTACCTTGTTTGCTAAGAAATGTGAACTTATCTTCCTAGTGTTTTCCATCTCTGTCTAGTAGTGTTCCCTGCACTTCGTGCCATTTTAGCCAGAGGCTCTCTGATAAATCTTTGGTCCCCTAACAGTGTGAAAAACTTTTGCTTGGAGAAATCAAAGCATTGCTTTTTATAAATAAACTGCCAAAGGGGTGCCTGGGTTGCTCAGTCGGTTAAGCATCCGACTTTGGTTCAGGTCATGATCTCACGGTTTTTTAGTTCGAGCCCCGCTTCGGGCCCTGTGCTGACAGCTCAGAGCCTGGAGCCTGCTTCAGATTCTGTGTCTCCCCGTCTCTCGGCCCCTCTCATGCTCATGTGCTGTCTCTCTCTGTCTCTCAATAATAAATAAACATTAAAAAAAATAAAACCAAAATCTGCCACTGCTTCAGTTTTGCTTTATGGGAAGAGAACTTCAGAGTTACTTGTCTCCCTTTGCTCACCTTTTTCCCCTCTTTTCTTCAAGTGCTAATATCAATTTCAGCTTCTTCCTGACCCTATAGAAGATTGATAGCCTTATTTCATTAACCAGATATCACACAACAGTAATTGTAATATGACAACTATTTTGAGAAACTTACTTAAAAAACCCAATTTAATATTTCAGTAAAGCTGTTTTAAGAAATTTAAAATTCCATTAAGTATAGTAGTACTGAGCCTTTACCTTACCAGAATATTATGCTATATGTTGGATAGTATGTAGAATTAGTTGGAAAGGCCAAAACTCATTTAATTTGTCTTTATGGTACAGACTGCATTATATTGAATTTGCAGGGCCTTTCAGTGACTGAGAGGACACTTGTCTATATAGTACACTGTCTCTCTGTCTTGCAATCTCAGCTTTCTAGAACATGACTAAGTACAGTCAAGGACAAAATAGAGTTCAAAGCTAAAAGACTAGATAACGTGAAATTAATCACTAACGCTAATACTTTTCTCCTAAAAGAGTCTTTCGTATATTCACTTAGCATTTATTAACTCTTATTTTGTATGACACTTTTGACAAGCTTAGCTGTGTGACTTCCCAGTGAATTAGAAGGTGGAGAAGAGGAGCTGGTGGAGACAGACACTGGCAGCTGTAAGATGTTAACCATATCAGCATTAGGTCAGCATTCAGGGTATGCAGCTTTCATAAGCAACTTAGCGTGAGGACTAACCACTTTATAAACATCGTTAGTCCCCCAAAGTATACTTAACCTGATAACAAAATATAGTAGTGAATTTTTTCAACCTTAGGATGTGTTTGTATACATATTTACTTCTTAATGTTTCTGAAAGCAGACATTTAAAAGTGGAATGTGGTGATAGTAACTTTTTCTCTGGGGAAAAAAAATCATTTGCGTGTCTTACAGTTAGTGGTATCTTATAAAGAATATCATCAGCTGATTGTCCATAATGAAAAAAATTTCAAGGAAGTTTTGTTACTCTGGGTCTTCCCTTTGAAAAGAGGTTGTTTTAGAAAGATATCCATTAGAGGTATTGTGAAAGGGAAAAAGTGTTTATAAAGTTTGCTTAAATTATTTAGAAACTGTATTGTTGTGGAAATTCTTTACCTGACATAAATCTGATAAATGGGCTTTGCTATGTGTTCTGGTTTCATTAAGATGTAGTGATAAGGTGAGTTTCCTGAATTAGGCTGTTGAATGTGAATTTCGCTCTTATACATTGTGGGTTTATTTTGTAGGTGCCTAAGCCTATGCATCAGCCTGTAGGTTCTTCCTCGACCCTTCCAAAGGATCCAGTATTGAGGAAAGAAAAACTGCAGGATCTGATGACCCAGATTCAAGGAACTTGTAACTTTATGCAAGTATGAGCCATTCTTAAATGAATCTTAAATGATATTCCTGGGGCTACTCGCTTCTAATCAGAAGTATTACAGTGAAGTGTTTTGTTTTTTTTTAATGTTTATTTATTTTTAGAGAGAGAGAGGCAGAGACACAGGGTGTGAGCAAGAGGAAGGGCAGAGAGAGTGGGAGACACAGGATCTGAAGCAGGCTCCAGGCTCTGAGCTGTCAGCACAAAGCCTGATGCAGGACTTGAACTCACAAACCGTGAGATGTGACCCGAGCCAAAGTCAGACACTTAACTGACTAAGCCACCCAGGCGTTCCTGTAACGAAGTTGCTAAGAGCTTAGGTTCTGGTGTTCAGAATGCATGGGAATTCTGGCCACTTCCTAGGTCTCACAGTTCAGGCAAGTTACTTTACTCTTTGCCTTGGTTCTTTTTTTTGAAAAATGAGGATAATAATTCTTATTCCTAAGTTTGTTGTGAGTAATGAAATGAATTAAACATGTAAAAAGTATAAGTGTTCAAATATATTTTCTGCTGTAGATCATTGGTAGTTTCCACTCAGACTGTGAGAACCTACTCTGTGCTTGGCATTCTGGTAGGTGCTATTGTGTGTAGAAAATCATAAGACATTTATTGCCTTCAAGGAGTTTATATTCCAGTTGTATAAGATTTTAACTTGTGGCAATAGTTAAGTGCTAAATTGTGTCATACAGAGTCTTACAGAATTTCAGAATAGTACAATATTATTGAAGGAGGAAGTAGACAAATAAGATCTTTTTGTGTAGTAAAAAGATCTTGAGCTTTGGAGTTAGACTTGTGTTTAAATCCTGGTTCTGCTATTTACTGGCTATAAAATCCATGGCAAGTTATTTAGCCTGTAATCCTCTACTTATGAGGGAATTCCTTACCCATTTAGGTTATTTGAAGATGAAAAGTGATTGCTACAAGGGTAGCTTAATTATTCAAAATGTTGGAAACATTTGAAAACTAAGATAGGCAGATGGGAGAGAGAATCGTTACTCATTATGAAAGATCAGAGAGCATGAATGAGCTAGATTAGTGGTTGAGATGAGACTGTTAAACCCCCAGTTGTTGGACATAATAAAAGCAAGGTTACAGAATTAATGCTTGTGTTTAAGAGCTTAAGTCAGGAGTTTTTTGTTTTTTTTTTTTTCATAGTTAAGCTTTGGAATTACTTGACATAATTTTAAGGTTTGACAGTTACTTTAGATTTTAACTCTTAACTCTTTCTCTTATGAAGACTAAGTTGTTGGAGTATCTGGGTGGCTCAGTTGGTTAAGCGTCCAATTCTCTATTTTGGCTTAGGTCATGATCTCACAGTTTATGGGATTGAGCCCTGCATCAGGCTCCGCTGATAGCATGGAGCCTGCTTGGGATTCTCTCTCTATTCCTCTTTCTCTGCCTCTGCCCTGCTCATGAGTGCTCTCTCTCATAATAAACACTTTTTTTTTTTAAAATAAAGAGTAAGTTATCAACATTTTGAGATAGTTATTAGCTAGATTCTTATAGCTAATAGCTATGGACAGTGTTGTGAGTAATGCAATGGTAATAGCTTTTAAACAGTTTATTTTTTTTTAAGTTTATTTATTTTTGAGAGAGAACACAGGAAGGGCAGAGAGAGAGAAATCCAAGCAAGCTCCACACCATCAGCACAGAGCCCAACATGGGGCTTGATCTCATCAACTGTGAGATCATGACCTGAACCAATATCAAGAGTCAGACACCCAACTGACTGAGTCACCCAGGTGCCCCAATGGTAATAGCTTTTAAATGAATAATTGTTTCTAGTCATGATTTAGAAAATCTTGTCTTTAGGAATCTATTCTGGATTTTGACAAACCTTCAAGTGCAATTCCATCGTCACAGCCGCCTTCAACTACTCCAGGTAGCCCAGTAGGTATGTAATCATAACTGAGAGTAAACATGCATAGGTCCAACATTTGTTACCTCTTACAAATAATTTTACTCTAGATATCTTAAGGGTTAAATTGTGTCTCTGTGTTAATTCTAAATGTATCTATGTGTCATCAGTTATATATGGGTAAATTACCATTAAGACATTAGTGTGCTCACCTGACCTGTTTGCCTTTTATAGAAGGTCTCCAGATGGTTAAATGGAGAAACACAAGCTGGTTTTGCAAATTTTGAAGTGATTGGGGTCCTTTTGACTCTATAAATCTAGTATTGAAACTTTTTGATCCCAATTATGAGTGAAATTACATCAGTGATATTTAGTACATCGATTAACACAGTACCTAATGACGGAACCTAGAATTGAATCTGGCCTGACGTTAGGCTTTTTGCTCTATACTCATTTATTTCAGGGGAGGAATGAGGTATTTGAAGCCACAGTCCAGTTGTAGTGAGCAGACACCAACTAGAAGATGGGTGTAGTAATTCCTGGATGAAGTAAGGAGAATGAAGAGTAATTAACAAAAGTGATAGACATTAACAAGAAAAAACCAAACCGAAACTATATAATTGAAAAGCATATTAATATACATGACCAAAGGGGGAAAAAAAACCTGAAAAGACATATGACCCAGCTAAGAGTTATTTTGAAACTTGGAATTTGAGTGTATCACTTGATTACTATTCATGATAGCTTAGATTTTATCTTCCAGTTTACTATTACTAGTCATTTTTTAAAGTAATAGATTTTTGGAAGCTTTGAAATGCTGCTTTTGCCCTTTTAACCTTAAAACATCATGAGTGTCACAGATGGGACTAGTGTCTCCCAAATCCTCTCTGACTCTTTAGAGCTCTCACAGAAAATTCATGATGGCCTTGAGACCTAGTTTTTCTAGCTATGGCTTATTTTGTAAAGTATAAACTTTTAGTTTCCACCCAGTTGATATGCATAAACTTTTCTCCTCCCTCAATAGTTTACTGTTGATTTCACTCTCTGCAGCATCTACAGAACAAAATCTTTCCAGTCAAAGTGATTTTCTTCAAGAGCCATTACAGGTAACTTCTCCAAAGTGATCTTTCTTTGCTATTTTTAATTTCTTTGTTATTCAGGGAAGAAACTCTTGCTTTGGTAAGATAGATCAGACTTGCTGATTCTAATATACCTAACCCTCCAAAGGTTACCTAATGATCATGGGGAAGACATCTGTTAAAATAGAGAAGGCTGGCAGACTTTAATAAGGAAAGAGCAAGCCTGAAGAATTCAGAGATACCTTGTCTGGGAATCTTACTCTGCCCTTGGCTACTTAAGTCACTTTGGCAGAGCAGCATAGTCAAGAGTCTAAAGAAAGATACTAATTTTGTTTAGCACATGGTTAGCTAATCTCCTGCCTCCCTTCACACATAAGAGTTGACATTCTGAGGAACTGATTTTCACAGAACACCTTAGATTTACAAAGGAACCAGATCATTGAGATCTCTGATGCCACATTGCACTTCTATCAATAGTAAGTTCAAGAAAAAAAAAAGTACAAGGTTTGATAGTTTTCTGGTCATTACCTTTAAAAAAATTATCAGGATCCCTCTGAAAACTTTATGGCAATTTTCTTAACAATAGCATCCCTGATAGGTTAAGTATTTTGACCAGATGGCTCAACAGTTATTGCCTTCCTGTCCAAAAACTTCTGAGTAAATGCCATTTGTTTACAGTGGTTTATATTTAGTTGATAAGGTATGGCTCAGTTTTCAAAATGTATTTATTGAGCTGAGTCCCTCACCCTACTCACTGGTTTAAGGGTTCCATGTTACCTGTTCTAGCTGTTAGGGTTCTACATGAGGCTTTCAATGGACAAGTTAAAGGTTTTCAAAAAGCTGTTGGTCTAGTTTAGTAGTTCTCAGGGGCAGGTCTGTGGATGGCTGCATCAGAAGCACTTGATCACTTTAATAAAGGTATCTATATATATCTCTGTATATATATCTATATATCTATCTGTAAGGTTTTTTTAATTTTTTTTTTTTTTTGAGAGAGACAGCAGAAGTGGGGGAGGGGCAGAGAGAGAGGGAGACACAGAAGCAGGCTCCAGGCTCCAAGCCATCAGCACAGAGCCTGACGCAGGGCTTGAACTCATGAACCACAAGATCATGACGTGAGCTGAAGTCAGAGGCTTAACTGACTGAACCACCCAGGTGCCCCTAAAGATATATCTATCTAGATATCACCTTAGACCTAGTGGATCAGAATTTCCAGGGGCGTTATGTAGACATCTATATTTGTAATAAGCTTCCTGGGTGAATCTGCACATGCATTGTTTGGGAATCACAGGTCCCCAGCATCATGTTTACTCACCAATACCTAAAACTGCTTTCAGCTGGTCTGCTTAAAGAGCAGTAATTTGGAAGCAAGAATTGCCATAACTTCTAAAGAAATACTAATGTGAAGAATTTATCTTTATTTTTTGTTGTTGTTGTTGTTAAGTGAACCTTTTAAATTCAAAAGCTCAGGTATCAATGTCTTAGCTTAACATTTGTAAATCTTTCTGTAGCAGGAAACTTCTGTCCCCACAATACCCAGTTCCAATTATTTTGGGCAGTTGTCTTGTTATTTTAAAAAGAGGACCAGAAGAAAGACCTAGTTTTAGAAACACTACAGTATCATAATAGTTCTAATATTTTAGTCGGATCTAAATTATACCTATTTATTTAGGTATATAAAATTTCAAAAGGATTTAAAATTTTTTTTTCTTAAGACCTCTTTTAAAACTTGGTCCCCATCTCCTTCCCAAGAAGTGGCCTATTATGATGATCCTCTCTAGAAGGTCACTGAAATGTAACTGCTCTGGATATTTGGTTGCCATTAATTAGTTTCCAATTAACCCATTTTATTACTTGGGCTTCTGAGATTGAGATAAAAGGAGTAGATTCATGTCATGGACACTTCAGACCTTGTGATTGCTGGATTTTTATAGATCTCTCCCTGTTATGTTCTAATATCTTTGTGCCATAGAATTCTTTTGTAGCCACTTTCTTAGTTTTTTATTGGTTACAGTTGTCACAGCCTTAGTTTTTCAAACTGTGCTTGCTTTCTTCCAGTTTTTGTTTTATGTTATTAGCTTTAACATTTTGTTAGAATTTTGGTGACTCTGTAATTTATGTAGAGCTTATCATTTCTTTCTTTCTTTCTTTCTTTCTTTCTTTCTTTCTTTCTTTCTTTCTTTCTTTCTTTCTTAATGTTTATTCTTGAGGGAGAGAGAGACAGAGTGTGAATGGGGGAGGAGCAGAGAGAGAGGGAGACACAGAATCTGAAGCAGGCTCCAGGCTCTGAGCTGTCAGCACGGAGCCCGATGTGGGGCTCGAACTCACAAGCCATGAGATCATGACCTGAGCCGAAGTTGGACACTTAACCGACTAAGCCACACAGGCGCCCTAAGCTTATCATTTCTATTTGTACTTCTGCCTACCTCTTTTAGACAGTGGGAGCACAGAGAGCCAAACCACAGTTACTGTGATCCCTGGCAGAGCTGTGCCCACAGTGTTGAATGTGCCCTGAGCTGCTTCCATTGAACTGCTGTTGAGGGCCAGATGTTCCATCTGCTGTTGAGGCCCAGGTTTCTAGGACCAAGAATCTTGATAAATGAGGATGGGATTAGATGTGTAGCTTTGGTGACCAGGCCTGGAAAGGCAATTTAGCTGACTGCTTGGGTTTGACTCTCACCACTAACTTAATTTTTGTGTGATATTGGATCCATTACTTAACTTATCTTTGCCTATGCCTTATTGTCTATAAAATGGGGATGGTTGTATCTACCTCACAGGGTTATTGTTAGGACTAAACACGTGAATATGTATAAAGTGTTTAGCATAGTATTTGGCACTAGTGAGTGCTTGGTAAGAGTTACATGTTATGAAGCTCAGGACTCAAGAAGTATAAAGTGAACAAAATGTGCCTTTTATCATGTTTTATATCTTCCTGTGTCTAGGCTGCTTCTTCTTCAGTTACTTGTAGCTCAAATGCTTGCTTGGTTACTACTGATCAGGCTTCTTCGGGATCTGAAACAGAGTTTATGACCTCAGAGACTCCTGAGGTAATAAGAGGCCAATTGTGTTAATTTCTTTTCTGTCTAAAATAATAGCAGAACCAGCTTACCTTATGCATTACAGGCATGATCAGTTGAATTATTTAACATTTATACTTGACTAATGTATTGCTTTCTGTAGATATTGTCCTGGAATTACAGGTAACTTTGCTGTGACTTTGCCATATAAGTAAACTTAGTAGTGTGTAATGCCTTATCACATACAATAAATATGTCTAAATTGCTGTTGTCAAAAAAGATGAAAAGTTTTAGGTAGGAGTAAGTCAAGTTTCTCACTATATATATTATATTGATGGAATCCTTAGCAGAAAAATCTACTTACATAACTGAGACTCAATAAATTTATAGTGTTAATATTAGCACTACCTCCATAAGAATGAATTACATTTTCTTTTGGCTAATTTTGTCAAAAGCATTTTGATAGCACAGTTGACCCTTGAACAATATGGTCTTGAACTGTGAAGGTCCACTTATACGTTTTAGTTTTTTGATAACTACAATACTGTAAATGTATGTTCTTATGATTTTCTTTTTTTTTAAATTAGGTTTTAATTTTAATTCCATTTAGTTAACATGCAGTGTAATATTAGTTTCAGGTGTACGATATTGTGACTCAACACTTCCTTAAATCATCCTGTGCTCCTCACAATAAATGTACTCCTTAAATCCCCATCATGTATTTAACCCATTTCCCCTCTGGTAACCATCGGTTGGTTCTGTGTAGTTAAGAGTCTTGTTTCTTGGTTTGTCTCTCTCTCTTTTTTTTCTCTTCTTTCCCCCCCCCCCCTTTGCTCATTTGTTTTGTTTCTTAAATTCCATATATGAGTAAAATCTTACAGTATTTATCTTTCTCTGGCTGAGTTCTTTTGCTTAGCATTATCCTCTCTAGCTTATCCCTGTTGTTGCAAATGGCAAGATTTCATTCTTTTTTATGGCTGAATAATATTTCATTACACACACACGCACGCACACACCACATCTTTATCCATTCATCTACTGATGGACACTGGGCCTTATGCTTTTCTTAACATTGTCTTTTCTCTAGGTTACTTTGTTGTAAGAATACAATATATAATACGTATACCTTACAAAATATGTGTTAATCGACTGTTTATATTATTGGTAAGGCTTCCTTTCCATCTCTATAAGCTATTAGTAGTTAAGTTTTTGGGGAGTCAAGAGTTATATGTGGATTTTTGACTTTGGGGTTCAGCACTCCTAACCTGTGTGTTTTTCAAGGGTCAACTATATTATGTTTGTGCTTTCAATTCTAAAATGATAGTTTTTGCTAAGTTTGAGCAAATCCTTGAAATAGGTATAGCAAGATAGCATGATTTTTTTAGATTAATTTAGCAGCTCTTAGATTTTACTATTTTTGGTTCGCTATTATACAAGATAATGTATTCATTACAGAATATAAGAATATATAGATACACATTAATTTTTATGGTGTAGACTTGGTCTAAATTAAAATTACTTGGTTCCTCATTTTAAGAAGAGGAAGGTGTGACCAAGTGAGTCACAGCTCTCTGTTTCATAATCTGATTAGGACTGGGTTTTTGGTATCTTTTTAAGCCTTTGGATTTGTAATCTGTTACATCAAGGATTTGCTTATTACCATAGATAAGTATTATTTAAATTAGATCTGGTTTGATTTTCTTTTTTAAAGGCAGCTGACTTAGAAATCCAGGAATAAGACTTTAAAATCAAGAAAAATTAACATTGACTAAGCAACTAACCCAAGATTTTTCGTAATTCTTCTGTATAGATTTGGAATAATATTAGATTCTTAGTTGGAAACTACCGTTTCAGGGTTTGACTAGGTACTCATAAAAAGTTCAGTATCTCATCTGTTAGACTGATTAATAGTAAGACTCTTTCACTTAGTCAGCAAGCTGTGCACAGCAAATGCTAGTGTGCATCCTCAGCAGTTGTGATTTGAAATTGTAAGCAGAAGCTATTCTTTTGCATTCCTGTGTCTGAATGTCATCCTATAGAACTTGCTGACTTAGGCCAGTCTGGGGTTTAGTGTAAGTTAACTGCTTGTTATATGGCAGGTGATTGGCTGATGCTGCATTTCTCCTTCCCAGGCAGCAGTTCCCCCAAGCAAGCAACCATCTTCACTAGCTTCTTCAAATCCTCCCATGTCAAAGGGCTCTGAACAGGGCTTCCAGTCACCTCCAGCAAGTAGTAGTTCAGTAACGATTAACACAGCGCCCTTTCAAGCCATGCAGACAGTGAGTATGAAACGTGAATGGTGATTACAGTTCATTGTTCCTGTTAAAAAGCCATTGTTTCTCTTACGTCCATTATTGGGTACTTACTATGTGAAAAACTTTGCCTTTTGTATTGCTCTTATTTGGGTTGATCCTTGCTTTGTCCAATGCAAATATAGTTTGTGGTCAAAGAGTATTAAATCCAAAGCCTTGAGAATTTTGAATGGATATTTTATCAGAACATTTTCCCCACTCAGAAAATTAGTAGCAGGCAAAGCTGAGGGTTCATATTAATTAAAAAAAAAAAATGTGTGAGTGAGAAACATAATTTTCTGTGAACAGCTTAATAATACTAACCATTACTAATACCACACTAGTGATGTTCCATAGCATCAATAGCCTGAAATATAGGGCACATACTTGGGTGTTCTGTCATTCCGGAAACTTTCATTTGATTTTATTTTGATCTTATGCTGATTTTGGATAATTGTTCCAATTTGTGTGGTATTCTGAATTACACATTCCTCTGCAAATTGTTTAAGCTTAAAACATTTTTCAAGGTAATATACCTAGGTTTATATGTTTACTCTCTGAAACAGAATAGTATAGAACAGTTCTTTAGAAAAAAAGTCTGAGCCAGTAAGTATCTGATGATGCTTAATGCCCCACTCTGGATACTTTTCAGTGATGGTGGTCGGGTGGGGCCGGTGGAGTGGCAATGGAAAGCAGATACAATGCAGGGAGATAAGCTTTTGAATTCAGGCACCTAAATTCACTAGTTTTATCACTTCATGCTTGGCCTCTTAGAACTGATTAGTTTCTTTGTTTTCCCTCTTGCCCTGTCCCTCCTGCACAGTGTTGCCACATTGGTTTTATTAACTTTTTCTCGTTAATGAAATCAGATACTGTTCTTAATCACTGGGGTTGGGTATTGGCAGTGAAAAAGAGACAAGTCTTTGTGCTCAAGAAGCTTACATTTGATAATGGAGGTGAGAGGGCTAGAGAGAAAAATATACACATACACATATATATGTGTATACGTATACATATGTATATATATGTATATACATATGGGGAAATGTCACCTGTGTCATGGGGAAAAATGGAGCAGGGTAAGGGAGCTGGAGAGTAATGGAAGTGCTATTTTATAGACAATGGCCAGAGTCTGGACAGGTCATTTGCCTGCCATGTGGTAGAAATTTGGTAGGTGGCAGATTTTTTTCATCTTTAATTTTTGAAAAAGTACTCTCTTGGCCTGTGTAGCTTTCATGCTCAGTAAGCATTATTATATCATAATAGCAGGAAGATTAATTTTTGTATTTGAGTTTAGATCTACTAAAAACCAAATAGGTTTTTTTTGGCCATAGTAAAATACGTATGACATAAAATTTACCATTTTAACCATTTTTAAGTATATAATTCAGTGATGTTTAGTACATCTACAGTGTTGTACAACCATTTCCACTGTTTCCAAAACATTTTCATCATCCAAACCATTAAACTATACTCATTAAATAATAGCTTTTTATTCCTCCCTCTCTCCAGCTTCTAGTAACCTATCTTCTTTTTGCCTCATTACCTGTTCTAAGTACTCAGATAAGTGGAATCACATTATTTGCCCTTTTGTATATGACTTATTTCATTTAGCAAAATATTTTCAAGGTTTATTCATGTTGTATTATGGATCAGAATTTCATTTTTTTATAGCTAAATAATATTCTATTGTATGTCTATACCACATTTTGTTTATCCATTCAGCTGTTGGACATTTCGATTGTTTCCACCTTTTGCCTATTGTTTTGTTTTGTTTTTTTAATTTTTTTTTTTTTAACGTTTATTTTTGAGACAGAGACAGAGCATGAATGGGGGAGGGGCAGAGAGAGAGGGAGACACAGAACCGGAAGCAGGCTCCAGACTCTCAGCCATCAGCCCAGAGCCTGACGTGGGGCTCGGACTCACGGTCCGTGAGATCGTGACCTGAGCTGAAGTCGGACGCTTAACCGACTGAGCCACCCAGGCGCCCCCCTTTTGCCTATTGTGAATAATGCTGCTATGAACATTGATGTACAAAATGTGAGCCTCTGCTTTCAGTACTTTTGGTTATATTTTAGAAGTGGATTTGCTGGATCATATGGTAATTGCATGTTTAACTTTTTGAGGAACAACCACACTGTTTTCTACAGTTGGTTGCACCATTTTACATTCCTACCAGTAATGCACAAGGCTCAAATTACACCACATCTTTGCCAACACTTAGATTTTCTCTCTCTCTCTTTTTTTTTTTTCTTTTGGTAATAGCCATCCTAATGAGTATGAAGTGGTATATTATTGTGGTTTTGATTTGTATTTCCCTAATGACTGTGATGCTGAGCATCTTTTCATGTGCTTATTGGCCATTTCTCTTCTTTGGAGAAATGTCCATTCAAGTCCTTTGCCTGTCAAATAGAAGTTTTTGAATGTTGGAGAATTTTGTTGGATGTCATCCTTAATCCTTTTCTATGAAACATTACAAAGGACTTAGTGTACCCTTTGTCTCTTAAGGTGTTTAATGTTAATGCACCTCTGCCTCCACGGAAAGAACAAGAAGTAAAAGAATCCCCTTATTCACCTGGCTACAATCAAAGTTTTACTACAGCAAGTACACAAACACCACCCCAGTGCCAACTGCCAGCTATACATGTAGAACAAACTGTCCTTTCTCAAGAGACTGGTAAGATCTTTGCATATGATATTTTGAAGACTTAGATGACAGCTAGTAGAATGGAAAGTAATTCAGTAGTGATACTTTAAGGGTTCTTTCTTGACTAGTAAGCATTATTTCTTCGCATGTTCAAGTGTTGAGAAACACTTAAATGCCTTTCTTCTATTAATTAAGTTCGCCTATTAATTTTAACTTTTGTAGAGGTAGAACCTAGATGGTTGATTAAACCTTGAAGTAGGTTCATATTTTTAAATCTGATTGCTTTGATTACCATGGACAGTAATAGGAGTAGATAGGGCGATATATATATATATATAGAAGTGCCCGTCTTCTACTTAGAAGAGTTTTGAAATCACTCTGTTGAATCTTTTAGCACAGACAGATAGCTATCTGGCCTTTTCTCTCTTTTTCCCTCTTACAATAAAGCATTGATTAATGCAAAGATATAATTTAGTATGCTTTTCCATTGTTTGCTTAGAGATGAAAAACTATTTTGCTCTTTTATGCTATCCAAATACATGAAAGAATAGGCAACTTTGTAGTTATTTCCTAATTTGATAAACACCTGTAGATTTTTAGTGTTGGTGTTTCAGATCCCCATTGAGTTTTCTAAAACTTAAGCCTGAGTAAATGAGTTGAACATTAGAGGTATTTGGTTACTCACAAGAGATACTAAATGTAAATCCTTGGACCTAGCCACCAATGACCTCATTCTGTTCTCACTTGTACTGAGTGAAAACATTGTGTAGATGATTTACATAAGGGATATTTGTCCTGTGCCTTCTTAGGTATAGTATTAATTAAAATTCATTGTCTTTTACTCCTTGATCTGGGGTGTTTAGCCTTTTTTCCTTTAATTGTGGCCAAATATACATAACATAAAATTTACCATTTTAACCATTTTTAAGTGTATGGCCAGATGGTTGTGTAGCCATCACCACCATTCATCTCTAAGGACTTTTTCATCTTTCCCAAATGAACTCTGTACCCATTTAACACTAACTCTCCATTCCCCCTCTTCCTACTGCCCCCTGGCAACTACCATTCTACTCTATGAATTTGACTACTCTAGGTACTTACCTAGAGTAAGTGGAAACAGACAGTATTTGTCCTTTTGTGACTGGCCTATTTCGTTCAGCATAATGTCTTCAAGATTTCATCCATGTTGTAGCATGTGTCAGAATTTCTTACCTTTTTAAGGCTGAATAATATTCTATTACCTAAATATATGTATAGATACCAGGATCTCTATATATACGTACGTGTATATATAGCACCTGTTTTTTTTTTTTCAAAGGGAGAAAATTATATTAAAGGTTTTGATATACAGTGACTTTTAAGTATAAAGAATATTAAATCTTTGTTACCATTTAACTCTTGGACTTAAAACTGTTTCCTTAAGCAGCAAGTTATCCTGATGGAACTATTCAAGTAAGCAATGGTAGCCTTGCCTTTTACCCAGCACAGACGAATGTATTTCCCAGACCCTCTCAACCATTTGTCAATAGCCGGGGATCTGTTAGAGGATGTACTCGTGGTGGGAGATTACTAACCAATTCGTATCGGTCCCCTGGTGGTTATAAAGGTATGCTCTGAACAAAATTTAATTATACTGAATTATTTTGTTTATATATTTACTTAACTCAAACTATTTTTACTTTACCTTGTTCCTTTTTTAGTTGCCCTCCATATTGTGGTAGAAAATTCCCTATTTCTGTAAAATATAGCTTTTCTAATATACCTGTTGCCTATATAACAGAGGAACTTTTTGTATGAAAAGCAGATTGATCCTGTGACTTGCTGCAGTGAAAGGTTGAGCATCTTTCTTTTCTGGGGATGAATTTGGGTTTTCATATTTGAATACTTACTTTTTTTTAATTGACTTGACTGCCCCAAGTCAAACTATGTCAAATAAAAATATGTCTCAAAATGTGTCATAATCAGTGCCCATTTTCTAGTTATTTTTCTATGAGAGGATACTATACATAAAAATATAAATTTTGAGACTATAATAGTGATATTTTCTTAAGTCTTAGATATGGTTCCACATGTTATTCTCTTGGTATTAGCAGAATTGCGCTAGACAGGCCTTAACCATGCACCTTTTTGAACCCCATCTGCATTGCAGCAGTAGTAAATCTCTGCCCTTGGCTTATTTGAAGTTAGCGGTATTTTATAAATATGTGTTTTCCTGTGGAAGCAATATTAGTAGAGTTTGCTTAAAGAAGGCATAAATCTAATGATGGTATTATAGGATCAGTTTAACTTTTAAAGTGGTATAGAATTAGACTATTTAAAAGTTTAGTATAATTTTGCCCATAATTTTATTTAAGTTGTTTGTTTATTAGGTTTTGATACTTATAGAGGACCACCTTCAATTACCAATGGAAATTATAGCCAGCTACAGTTCCAAGCTAGAGAGTATCCTGGAACACCTTATTCCCAAAGGGTAAGAATAGTTGTCATAGTTGAATAATATAGTACAGTTGTTGATGTTAAGCTGTGATTAAACTATAGCCGAGTCACAGTGTATTTGGTATAAGGCACTCTTTGTTTTTTTTTAAATTTTTGAAATGTTTATTTTTGAGAGAGAGTTAGACAGAATGTGAGCAGGGGAGGGGCAGAGACAGACAGAATCCAAAGCAGGCTTCAGGCTCTTAGCTGTCAGCACAGAGTCTGACACGGGGCTTCAACCCACAAACGGTGAGATCATGACCTGAGCTGGAGTCCAACACTTAACTGACTGAGACACCCAGACACTCCAAGGCACTCTTTGTTTTAGAACTACTTGTCAGTACTGTGGAGAGTTGAGTTGGAAGCTTTTCAAGTAACCCACAGAAGATAAATGACAATTGTCTGTTACACAGAACTTAGAAGGTCTTAAGAACTTTATTTATCATGTTGTTTGCATTAACTCATTCACTCCTCTACCTTTTGAGAGAAACTGGGGTTCAGAAACAAATTACTTATCTGAGGTCACTCAGCAAATGAATGGTAGAATTAACATGAGACTGCATGTTTCCTAACTCCAGACCCTATGAGCTTAACTTTATTATTTTCTTTTCCTTTTTTTTTTGAAGGGGAGAGAATCTCACACAGTCCCCATGCTCCATGTGGAGCCCGACATGGGGCTTGATCCCACGATTCTGGGATCATGACCTGAACTGAAATCAAGATTTGGGTGCTTAGCCGACTGAGCCACCTAGGCGCCCCAACTTCATTATGTTGCTTTCAGTTTAACTTTTCTAGGTACCTGGTGTAGCAAAAGTATTTTTCAAAAATTTATTTTTTTGTTTATTTTTATTTGAATAGCTCAGATTTTCTTTACTACATATGATAAAAGACTGGTAAGAGGTTAGACATTCTACTTTAACAAACCGTGGGACCTCTTTGTCATTGATCATCTATGGATATGACTGAATATGTCAGAATTTTCAGTTTTGAAGTTTTACAAGTTTTTAAGTATGTGGTTTCCCACTGAGTTCTGTTGTGATATAAAGTACCTGTTTTTGAGGAGCTTACAGTTAGTTAAATGAGGTAAGGTAGATGTCTATACAGAGACAGTATTGAAAAGGGGGTTAAGAACACACCTCGAAGAACACACCAAATCACTTAAATGACTTGGGTTTGATTCCTGATTTCATCACTTCCTTTGTTGTGTGACCTTGGGTATGTTTGAGTAAACTTTCTGATCTGTGGTTCCTCATCTGTTGAAGACTCATCTTACTCTGAAGTGTTGTGAGGATTACTTTCTGAGATATCCTGAGGATTAAGTGAATTAACATACATGAAGGCTTAGCACGGTAATGTCAGACAGTAATGAACAGCTCCTTTAAAAAAAAATATTTTTTTTTAAAATATTTTATTTATTTTTTGAGTGTAAGGAGGGAGAGGCAAAGAAAGAGACAGGATCTGAAGCAGGCTCTGCACTGACAGGCTGACAGTAGCCAGTCTGCTGTGGGGCTTGAACTCAGGAATCGTGAGATCATAACGTGAACTGAAGTTGGACGCTCAACTGACTGAGCCACCCAGGTGTCTGTAATGGAGCTGTTCTTAACACCAATATTCTGGAATTTTTTGTGCTGCTTTAAATGTCTTGCTGGGGTGCCTGGCTGGCTCAGTCAGTATAGCATGTGACTTTTGATCCTCAGGGTCATGAGGTCAAGCCCCACATTAGGCATAGAGGTTACATTAAAAAAAAAAAAAAAAAAAGAAAGTAAATTTCTTGCTGAGAAAACATGAGATAGTTGTTGTATTGGGAAAAGGATTAGGAGTTTGGGGTAGGAGACTTAATTATTGTGTGCCTTCTTGTCCTGTTTAAATTTTTTATTGCATGTGTTTATTTTTATTGTATGTGCTAATTTAATGCCACTGATCATTCTTTTCATGTGTTGTCTGGAGGCTGACTTTCAACATACCTGGGAGTCTGTTTGAAATGTTGCCTCGTGAACATTTTTTTCTTGAGGATATTAAATTATGTTTTCAGGCAATAGTACATTCATATGGTATAATTCTTACCAACCTCTCTGTCAAAACAAAACAAAATCCTGACGTAGTTCATAATTGTCTTCACAGTTTGATCTATAAATAGAGCAAGATTGAAATAGTCTGTGTTCTTGCCTTATTATTTCCCTTTATCTTGCGATAAGGGATAGAGGACCAGGCCATATTTCTGAATTTCCCTCATTACCTCACATTGTATCTTTTACATAGTGTTTCCTGGATGCCTTCTTGTTTTTGCAATTATTAGCATACCTAGTTGGTCAGGTTAATTCACAGATGAAGCAAGTATTGCTATTGTTGCCCTTTTTGCCTTTCTTGGTGTTTGGAAACATCTGAGCCTCTGTGGCTGCTGGGGAAGGGTAGAGAAAAGGCTAAGAGGACTTTAATCTTACAAATTTACCAGCCAATAACACTGGGAAAGGACTATCATCTTGCATTTTTGGTGCCAAGGTTAAATATTACGCGTTCATTTCAGGATAATTTCCAGCAGTGTTACAAGCGAGGAGGGACATCTGGTGGTCCTCGGACAAATTCAAGAGGTAAGGATGATTAACTGGGTTACACAGAACATACCTCTAGATCTTTCTTTGTCTTCTGTGAAGTTCTCCCCAGAGTACATTGTTTTCACCATTTAGCTTTTAAAGTTTTCATTTTGCATAAATGTAGTACTGAAGACCTGAGGGAAATACTAGACTAACTGGAATGGCTGTGGAAACCAGTTGTCCATTTAAATTAAAAGTGTATGTGTGTGCTTTTTCAGTTTGATTGACGCCACAGCATAATTCAGCCTTTGATATGTATTCATCTTGCATACTTCAAATAGTTTCATGTGATGATTCAGAATGATGTTTCTTGTAATAATGGGCATTTCTAGATACTCTAGTGTCACTACATTGAAAGATAGGAAAAAGCAGCAATTAAGACACCATGACTTGAAATTTCAGAAGATATTATAATACTTTTTAAAATGTGAAGGTTTAATAGGACCTTTAGTAGAAAAGATTCAGTGTAACTGAGAAAATCAAGAATTACCGAAGATTAACTAACTTTATCACAGAAAAACAATCTTTTCCTTTTAAGAAAGCAATCAGAATTCACACTGCCTTGGCCTTCTATCTGAGCTATGTTTTTGTGTAGTACTTAAAACATTAAGATTTCATGATATCACATTAACTTGGAAATGAAGAACAGGCATTCATCATGGGACTTAGTATCATAACAGAGTATCTTTGAGTGGCGAGTAGTTCTAAAAGTTGGTTCTTTTATGTAATCTCAGTTTTCTTGAGTCCTTGTACATTAGATAGTTTGAGTAGATTTATCACTGAGGAATGAAGAACTGAGTGAGAATTACAGAAGAAAGATAAAAGAAGTAAAAAGAGTGTTCAAACCTGGGTTTCAGACTTTGCTAATCTTTAGTAACTTAGCATTTCCTGGAGGCTTATTTTCTTAAAAAAAAAAAATCTTAAAAAAACAATGAGGCCCACCAGACAAGATCATCTAGGTCCTTTTTGGCTTAATAGTAATATGAAAGCCTATTGCTAGAAAACTTTAGAAAAGTATACTGTAGCTATACTTTGTTGTTTTTGTTTTAGAATTTACTATAAAATGTATTTTTATCTGTATTTCAGTAGCCGACTAATGTTAAATATTGTGTTCAAAGCTAACTGCTTCATTATGAGAAACTCACTGTTGCTAATAAAACAGCAGGGTGGAGTGATTCTTCTCAGGTGAGCAGCCCAGAAAGAGACAACGAAACGTTTAACAGTGGTGACTCTGGACAAGGAGACTCCCGTAGCATGACCCCTGTGGATGTGCCCGTGACAAATCCAGCAGCCACCATACTGCCAGTACACGTCTATCCCCTGCCTCAGCAGATGCGCGTTGCCTTCTCAGCAGCCAGAACCTCTAATCTCGCCCCTGGAACTTTAGACCAACCTATCGTGTTTGATCTTCTTCTAAACAACTTGGGAGAAACTTTTGATCTTCAGCTTGGTAGATTTAATTGCCCGGTGAATGGCACTTATGTTTTCATTTTTCACATGCTAAAGCTGGCAGTGAATGTGCCACTATATGTCAACCTCATGAAGAATGAAGAGGTCTTGGTATCTGCCTATGCCAATGATGGTGCTCCAGACCATGAAACTGCTAGCAATCATGCAATTCTTCAGCTCTTCCAGGGAGACCAGATATGGTTACGTTTGCACAGGGGAGCAATTTATGGAAGTAGTTGGAAATATTCTACATTTTCAGGCTATCTTCTTTATCAAGATTGAAAGTCAGTACAGAATTGACAGTAAAAGAATGGTGTTCTAATTAGTAGGGTTAAAGGAGAAGTAGTCTTTGCCCTTGTGACTGGTTTAGGAAAATGTTTTCTTTCCTAGAGGAAGGTGGAGGTCCTTACTTTTTTTGTTTTCCTCCCCAAGGTGAAAAATTTCAAGCTGAATGACAATTAGCACTAATCTGGCACTTTATAAATTGTGATGTAGCCTCGCTAGTCAAGCTGTGAATGTATATTGTTTGCACTTAATCCTTAACTGTATTAACGTTCAGCTTACTAAACTGACTGCCTCAAGTTCAGGCAAGTTATAATGCCTTGTTGTGCCTCAATAAAAAAGTTACATGCACCTTCAGTGTTCTTATTTGATTAAACATTTAGTTAAGGGGTAAAGTATTGAATTTTTTGCTATGCATCACTGATAACTTTTGGATGGGTGTTAATTCATGGTTCATACTATTATTTTAAAGTAAGACTATATATAATAGCTCTTTTTAGAGTTTTCTCTGATGTTATACCTGTCATTCATCAGAAGATATCATCTGTTTTCCTTTGGCTAAATAACATTTCTTTTTGAAGCTATTTTGCATTAGGACATGCTATTATCTGTTAGCTATTTTTAAGTACCTACTACTTGTATAATAATACAGGAAACAATAGTAGATAGGTACAGAGCTAATACTACTGGTCTGACATCAGTGAAGCTTATACCTTCTAGTGGATTCTCAATTTGAGTAGGTAGAATGTTTAAAAGATTTCTGGTCAGGCAGTGCTGTGTTTGAGTCCTGATTTTGCCACTTAGTTACTGATCTTGGGCAAGTTATTTTACCTCTAAGATCCCCCCTACCTTCTCTCTCTCTCTCTCTCTCTCTCTTTTTTTTAATAGACCATTTCCACGACCTCCTAGGGCAAATGTGAAGTTCAACTAAGAATATCTAAAAGACTTAACACAGTGCCTGGCACGTAAGCATTTAATAAATGTTAGGTGCTATGATTTTTTTTCATTCCACATACTTACAGAATTGTGTGTGTGTGTGTGATGTAGTATTAGTATAGCAGGCATTGACAGAGTTTAGTAACCATTTTAGGCATATATTCTCACACTTCACAATTTTTTTTTTCTAAATTTTTTTTTTTTTAACGTTTATTTATTTTTGAGACAGAGAGAGACAGAGCATGAACGGGGGAGGGTCAGAGAGAGAGGGAGACACAGAATCTGAAACAGGCTCCAGGCTCTGAGCTGTCAGCACAGAGCCCGACGCGGGGCTCGAACTCACAGACCGCGAGATCATGACCTGAGCCGAAGTCGGCCGCTTAACCGACTGAGCCACCCAGGCGCCCCTCACACTTCACAATTTAAGCTTATTTATGTTTCTCATGAATAAGAGCTTAATAATTTTATTAATTAAAGCATAGTGTTTTTTAAATTTTTTTTTTTTACATTTATTCATTTTTGAGAGACAGAGATAGCACAAGCGGGGGAGGGGCAGAGAGAGAGGGAGACACAGAATCCCAAGCAGGCTCCAGGCTCTGAGCTGTCAGCACAGAGCCCGATGTGGGGCTCAAACTAACGGACCACAAGATCATGACCTGAGCTGAAGTCGGCCACTTAACCGACTGAGCCACCCAGGCGCCCCTCTTATAGTCAATATATTTTATTTATTTGAGAGAGGGAGACAGTGTGAGTAAGGAAGGAGCAGAGAGAGAGGGAGAGAGAGAATCCTACCTAGGCTCCACATTATCAGTGTGGGGCTCGAAATCATGAACCGTGAGATCATGACCTAAGCTGAAATCAAGAGTCAGACACTTAACTGACTGAGCCACCTAGGGGCCCCTGTAATCAATATTTTTTATCTGGGCGTGGGTTCATCAATTAAACCCTTAGGCCACTTTTAACTCTCCATGTTAGTATAATGTTCTCAAGATGGAGGATGTAATGTCATTAACTATTTAACAGAATTTTTTAAACTCATGGTAGGTATTTTGTGGGTTAGGGATGTTAGTATTCCAGTTAAATAAATTAGTGGCTCTTATGTACAGAATACAAAGCAAGAAATATATGGAAAAACAAATATTATTAAATGACTAAGGGGAAAACGATGTGTTTTGTTTTTGGTTTTTTTGGAAAACTTGATGTTTAAGAAGAGTTGTGGATCAAGTTCAACAAGGCCTTTCTCAGCTTTTTTTAGCCATTTTGTTTTCTACCACATTAGGATCTTAAGCTTAGTCTTTTCCCCTGCACACAATCAGGACCATTTTTGTTAATTTATTTAAAATATTGTGAGTAACTCCTTTTTTTATATTTTTTAAAGTATCTGACAAAGAGATTCATTAGGGTATCCCCTTATGATGATAGTCATGTTTTAGAGAGTATTCTAAATGGAATACTATTTTTCCCAAGTGTAAAGACAATGGATTAGAAATGGACAATTCTTAGACTTCTGAGAATGAATGGAAAAGACCTTTCATTCTGAACTAATATAACTTTCGGAAGATACCATTCTTCTGGAAGGTTTTAGTAAAAGTCCAGATATCTTTATAGAAAGATATGTAAAGCCTATTTGTGGACCTCATGTAAAGAACTTATATTTTACTGGGAAACTCTTGTAGATACAACTGAAGAGGAAAAGCATTCCATATAGTTACCATGTAGTCCCTGAATATATATAGATTTTTAGCTCTCTTACTGTGGGAGAGAAAAAGTTTGTTTGTTTGTTTGTTTTTTTTAAATTTAATGTTTATTTATTGAGAGAGTGAGAGAGAGACACAAAATCCAAAGCAGGTTCCAGGCTCTGAGCTGTCAGCACAGAGCCCAACGCAGGGCTCGAACTCACAAACTGAGATCATGACCTGAGCCAGTCGGACACCCAACTGACTGAGCCACCCAGGGACTTTGAGAAAGTTTTTCTATGTACTGAATTCTCCCTGGAGTTTTCTTCTTTGACTTTAAATTTTTTAGTCTTTTGTGAATGAACTGTCCCCCAAGAATTGTGAGCTACTGTTATCTTCTCTATAATGGTTTAATGAATAAGTTCAGGTATTTAAAGCAGGAAATGTTTTTTTGGCAGATTTGCATATTCTCTTCCTGTACCAATTATTTGTCAACCACCTGATTGTTTTAACTTTCTCAACTCCATAATCGCTATATTTTTACACTGCTTTGATATCACATACTGTGTTTTTATACTTTAATCTTTCCTGATTGCAAATTTTAATTCCTTAGCTCTAATGGCTAATGTTCTATTGTGATTCTCATGATAGGAAGAATGATAGTTTATGTATTTTATGAAGTGAAATAATTGTTGGCATATAGACATCAAAGTTTTTCCATAGGATTTCCACTCTGGTTCCCTGCCATACACTTCATTTTGATGAAAACCTTAGATTTGTCTCCCTAGGTCCTCTACTTGATAATTTATCTCAGGGTTATTCTTAATCACCACTTTAATGATTAGCCAATAGCTTTGTCCCCACTTTTCAGCTTTTGTGCAACTGTTGACAACTGATAGGTATATCACAGTTGTGATCAGTGCAAGATGCTGAATGTCAGATTATAAACTGTTAACCCATTATCGATACCAGGAGGCCTTAGGCTCACTAATTCTAGATTTTCCAAACATTATTTCTTTATTCATTTTATTTCAGTGGCTTCTTTTTTTGAAATAAACGATTAATCTTTCAAGTATGTGGGTTATGTAATTTGTACCTGGCTCTGGGGCTACAAAGATGAAAGACATTCTGATGTTCAGACACATCAGGTATTTCAATTTCATCCATTTCATTTGCTGAGAGCAAATCACTCTTTTGCATGATGCCGTGCTCATCACAAGTGTAGCTGCCATCTGCCACCGTACATGTTGTTAAAATACCATTGACTATTCCCTATGCTGTGCCTTTCATCTCATGACTCACTTAGTTTGTAACTGGAAGCCAGTATCTCCCACTCTCTTTCACTCATTCTTTGATCCTCCCACTCCCTCCCCTCAGGCAACCACCAGTTCTCTGTATTTATGGGTCTGTTTCTGTTTTCATTTTGTTTTTTAGATTCCACATATAATTGCAATCATATGGTATTTGTCTTTCTCTGACTTATGCCACTTAGCATAGTGCCTTCTAGGTTCATCCATGTTGTTGCAAATGGCAAGATTTCATCCTTTTTATGGCTGAGTAATATTCCATGGTATATATACACATCACTTATATGTCTATTACTCTATCAGTGGGTACTTAGATTGCTTCTGCATCTTGGCTATTATAAATATTGTCAAAGGAGAATCTCGAATTATTTCTTTGATTCTGTTACACTTTTTTTTTTTTTTTCCTGTTTTACATCTGGAACTCTTACTATAGAAGCTAGACCTCCTTGGGGCACCTGGGTGGCTCAGTTGAGTGTCTGACTTCCGCTCAGATCATGATCTCGTGGTCTGTGAGTTCGAGCCACGCGTCGGGCTCTGTGCTGACAGCTCAGAACCTGGAGCTTGCTTTGGATTCTGTGTCTCCCTCTCTCTCTGCCCCTCCCCCGCTCATGCTCTCTCTCTCTTTCTCTCTCTCTCTCTCTGTCAAAAATACATAAACATTAAAAAAAAAAAAAAAGCTAGACCTCCTTGGACCAGTTATTTAATCTTCTCATCTTTTGTCTCTCAAGTTTCACTTTCTGGGAGATTTCCTTGATTTTATCTTCCTGTCTGTTCACAGAGTTTTAAATTTCTGCTACATTTAAAATTTATAAGTACACTTCTTTTATCTGGATGTTCCTTACATGTATGTATTCTGTTCTTGTTTCACGATTGCATTATTTTCTAACTCTAAGGATAAAGTTTTCTTCCCTGTGTAGTTTATTCCCTACGCTTTTTCTGTTGGTTCTAGTTTCTTATCTGTGTTGTTATATTTGTTTAGAACCTTGTGATAACTGGTTGACTGTTCATATTTAAGAGTGGGGCACCAAAAATTTAATTGGAAGCTTTGAATACAGTGGTGGGACTAGTTGACTTTGGCCTTCATGGTAGTGTGATTTGGAGCGGAGGATGGAGGCACTAATGTGGGAGAAGGAAGAGCTTTCTAAATGGGACACAAAACCCAGAAGCCATAAAAGATGAACAAATCTTACACATAGAATTTATTCTCCAAAACTTCTGTTTGGTGGAAATAATGTCAAAAGACAAATGACCACCTGCAATCAGAGGAAATCAAGAAAAAGATAGCCCCCCAAAAAGGGCAACATGTGTGGAGAGGCAGTTTGTACAAACATACACAGAAAAATAAGCATACATAAAGTTTTGAAGGGCATATTTTGGCAAGGATTTGGGGAAATGGACACTCACACTATAGATGGGAATAAAATTGGTATTTTGGGAGAGTAACTTGGCAATAGCTTTCACGATAAGAAAGCATATACTTTTTGACCCAGAAATTCCACTGTTGGAATCTTACAGGTAGTTTTGGAATTATGCCATGATACATGCCTATAGATATTCTGTATAGTATGAATGACTAAAGCAAAATCTGGAGAAACAACCTAGATGCCCGCCAGTAGGGAAGTTATGGAGTGCAATATTGTTCCTGTAAACATTTCCAAAAGAATGTATGTATGATTACTTGGATCAGTTTTTCTGGTAGTATGTACAAGAAATTTAATGTTGCCTCTAAGGAAAGGGGGTTGTAAGAGGGAAGAAGACTTTTACTTTTCATTCTGAACCTTGCTATAGAGTTTGAAATGTACATATCACTTGTTAAAATTTTTTTTTAAAGTTTGAGAGAGTGTGAGTGGGAGAGGGGCAGAGAGAGACTAAGAGAATCCCAAGCAGGCTCCGCACTCTTAGCATGCAGAACCTGAAGTGGGGACTTGAACCCATGAGCCATGAAGTCATGACCTGAGCAGAAATTAAGAGTTGGATGCTTAACCAACTGAGCCACCCAGAAGCCCCTGTTAAAAAGTGGTAGGTTTCATGGTTCTTATACCACCTTGTCTTGGATAGAAGTTGAGGGTTTGTTTTTATATCATTAAGCCCGGGGCAGTACATGGAAGAGTTTTACTGTAAAAACCTAACTACCTTCACTTTGCACTAATATTTGCATTTACCTCATGTATGATATTATTGGATCCTCACAGTGGCCCTGGTGAGGTAGATACTGCTTTGGGATAAGAAGATGGAGTCTTTTGGAGATTGACTTTCTAAGGCCACTAGCAGAAGTGCTGGGGCCAGACTTCGCTCTCTCAAGTCCAAATCCAGCCTAGCATTTTCTTTTTTCTTTTTTCAAAATGTTTATTTATTTTTGACTGTGAGAGAGAGAGAGAGAGAGAGAGAGAGAGAGAGGCAGGCAGAGTGCAAGCGGAAGAGGGGCAGAGAGAGAGGGAGACACAGAATCCAAAGCAGGCTCCAGGCTCTGAGCTGTCAGCACAGAGCCTGACGCAGGGCTCGAACTCACAGACTATGAGATCATGACCTGAGCTGAAGTTGGACACCTAGCTGGCTGAGCTACCCAGGCGCCCCAGCCTAGAATTTCTACAGTATTTTTTCCTCGTCTTCAGTTCTCAGGTGCTATTGCTTTTACCATATTTTACCCATCATTTTGCACTCACATGTTTTGGGTGCACTACTCAGTTTTGCTATAATTAATTAAACACTTTGTGAACCGGGTAAACTGGAGTCAGTTGAGACTGTCCTTAGTTGTAACTCCAGTAGGTTCTGAAGCTGAGACAGGATGACTCCTTTTCCAGTGTGAAATGTGGAAAGCCTGAGGAAATAAAGAAATGAAATTTTGAGAAAAATGCCAGATTTGAAACTAAATATTTCTTCTTTAGTTCTAGTTAATACTACTATCTTTAGCCTTTATCCCTCCCCATACCACTACTGTTTCAGTCTCTTGGAGAAGGAAGTTTCTGGCTTCTTTCAGAAATTTCCTAATCCCTTATTGCTTTAGCTTATTTATCACTGATTTCTTATTTTTATTTTTAAAATTTATTTTTTATGTGTATTTATTTTGAGAGAGAAAGAGAAAGCAAGCGAGCAGGAGGAGGGGCAGAGAGAGAGAGAGAGAGAGAGAGAGAGAGAGAATCCTAAGCAGGCTCTCTGTGCTGTCAGTGCAAAGCCTCACAATGTGGGGCTTGATCTCACAAACTGTGAGATCATGACCTGAGCCGAAATCAAGAGTCAGATGCTTAACCGACTGAGTCAGGCTCCCCTGATTTTTTATTTTTAAAACTGAGAGGTCTGTCACATTCTTTTAGAAAAGTCCATTTAGGACCTTTGGTTACACGTGACATTTTAAAGGAGACTCTCATTGACTTTTATTACCCAAATACTAGGGGTCTTATATTTAGAAAATGTGTGTATATACTCTTGCATATATTGCAGATGCTATGATGTAGAACCATGCCATTGTAGATACTTTTGGGGTAGAGGTATTCACTTACAGATTATCATGGTTTAAAAGATGTATTATTAAACTTACAGATCAGGATTTTTGTGTGTTGAGTTTTTACTCCCATTTTCTCTTTACGTTATGGACTAGATTCAAGTCTACTAACATAGACCAGCAGATGGGGAGGACAGCTGTGTGATATTCCATTTTGAGGACTAAACATATTAAATCTCAAAGGCTACAGTGGCAGTGCTTGGAGTAAAAACTACATCCTGTAATTTGAGTTGTAATCATGCCAGTGATTCTCTATGCTGTATTTCTTGGGTAATGTCCATGTTTCTGTGCCAAGTAACCTATATAGACAGATGATTCCTAGTTCTCTAACAGCATCCCTGCATTCCTTCCTCTAATCCCTGCCATAGTTTCCTACCTCCTCACCCAGCTCTTTAGGGAGAGCTAGATGTGAATTTCCAGTTGTCACTGGAAACCTCTAGCTGTAGAACTCATAAGCGCTTCTAGTTCAACATGTTGAAAGGCAAACTGATCTTCTGTCCAAAACTTAATACTCCTGTTTTCCCTGGTTAATGACTTCTATAGGTCATCAAAGCTTGAAACTTCAGAATCACTCTTGACTTCCCATTGTTACTTTATATGTTGTGTAAGTCACAAATTCCTGTTGATTCAGCCTGTGAAATGTCTCATATCTGTCTTACTTTCTTAATTTCTATTGTAGATATCCCGTTTCAGAACCCTTACCTCTCTCACATGCATTTACTTATTCGTTCAACCATTTATCGATTACTTTTTATGTACCATGCATAGTGTGAGACTAGGTCTCACTATGTCTCTTTCAACAAAGGTTGAACAAGGTCTCTCCTCTCTTTTAAATAGAATACAAAGATAGTTAATACTGAGCATGTACCATGGGCAATGTGCCTATTTCATTTAGTCTTCACAACAGCTCTTGGAAGCAGATGAGGAAACAGAGGTACAAAGAGGAGAGGCATATGCAAACCATGATGGTACAAGACAATATAGCTGGCTCAAATTCTACCATAAATAATGTGAGTGTATCAAGAAATAAAGACATCCTCTCATGTAAAGTAATAAAAAAAAGGGACTCATAAACAATGAGCCATATAGAATTTAAATATGAGTTATAGTTTAGGGAAAGCTATTTTAAAATACTTGCAAAGAAATCTGAGAGCAGAATCATAGATACTTATGTTTTTTTTTTTCCTGTTGCCTTAGACACTGCTAATTTGACAACATTGTTTTTTAGTAATTTATCTTCACTGAGTCTTTCCAATGTCTGCAGAGGTTTAATGGGCGCATCAGTTCCCTTTAATTATGTATTTTGTCAAATTTTTTATTTGAGATAATTGTAGATTCTCATGCAGTTATAAGAAATAATACAGATGGAGCCTGTGTACCCTTTAATTTCCTCCATGGTAACATCTTGCAAAACGATGATACAATATTACAACCAGGATATTGAGATTGGTACAGTGGAGATAAGAACATATCCATCACCAGAAGGATCCCTCATGTTGCCCTTTTATAATAATGCCCACTTCCCTTTTGTCCCCAGCCCCATTTAAGCCCTCACAACCACTGATCTGTTCTTTCTGTAATTTGTTATTTTAAGAATGTTACATTTAAAAAGTTATATAAATGGAATCAGATAGTATGTAACCTTTTGGAATTGGCTTTTTTCACTTCTCTGAAGGTCCATCCTGGTTGTTAAATGTATCATTCCTTTTTATTGCTCAGTAGTATTCCATGGTATAGGTGTGCCAGTTTGTTTGACCACTGTTTTCTGAGAGGTGGTATCCTTTTAAACCCCCACCAACAACATATGAGTGATCCAGTTTCTCTGCATCCTTGCCAGCATTTTTTAAAAGTCTTTTCTCTCTTCTTATGCTATTGGAATGACTGCATCAAGTCTCTCCCTACTCCAAACCATCTTCAGTGCTACCAGAGTTCAGTTTTAGACATGTGCCTTAAAGGATTTGGGTATATCTGGGTAGAAACATGGTAGGTATTTGCAATATCTAGTTTAAGAAAAGAGATTTTGGTTAGGAGCAGTTTTGTGGATATAAGCATATAAGTGGATGAAATGACAAAAGCAGAATAGGTTGAAGACAAAGAGGGCTGAAGACAGAGTCCTGAGAAGCACCAGTGTTTAACAGTTGGGTGATCAAGTCAGTAATCAAAACATTACAAATATATTCTTTAAGAGAAAATAAGGAAACATATAAAAAAGAAGAAGAAGGGCACGTAATATAGTGCCAGATACCAAAGAAAGAGACGTTTTAGGAAAAGAACTGAAAATGTCTTTTGCATTTGGTATCTAAAGGATCAGTGTTGATTTTCGCTTGGCAGTTTCAGTGGGGGAAATGAGGTCAGAAGCCTGGGGATGGCTGATTGAAGCATGAGTGGAAAGTAAGGAAGTAGAGACAAGAAGTGAAGACCATTCTTTGGAATGAAAAGTGAAAAAGAATGAACAATAATTAACATTACTGGAGAAAGATTGTCTTTTAACCTGGGGAAATATTTTTAGGCTGAGGTTGAATCCGTGTAGAGAAAGGGGTTGAAAATATAGGAAACAGTTTTACAAAATTGTCAAGTGCAGGCATGTACTAATACTAAACGTTTATTTTAATGAAAAATCTATAGAAAAGAGAGAAACTTATGGAGCAAGTTCCCAGAAGAGATGGGAAAGGATTGAATTTGTATTGGAGGTAAGGATGTGAAGAGGGGTAAGCAGAGATTAATTTGTGTTTGAGTGAGTTGAGCCTGATGGCTTTGCTCATCTTTGCAGGGCTCTATGAGACAAGGTAGGGAATTTGAGAAGAGTCTTGAGGGTTGGAACAGTTGAAAGGCACTAGGTTTCCTAAGACCCTGGAGTGGTAAGGAATTTGTATTTTATCTTGAAATTGATGGGAATCATCAAGGAAGGGACATGACAGTATTAATCTTTAAGAAATGTTCTGATGGCAGTGTGGAGAATGGATTAAAGAAGGGCAAAACTGGAAGCGGTTAGAGACATATCGCCATCCACTATGCCATTGAATTTATCAGGTCAAGTATGGCCACAGTGGGTGGAAATTGTATAACCCTTCTTGCCTTTTACTACTTTTCTGAGAAGGTAGGACATTTTTCAGAAACCCTCAGGCACATAGTTTCTCAGATCTCTTTATTTCCAATTACTTCAAATGTTTGTACATCTGTCTCTTCTATCAGATTGTAATTTCCTTCATAATAACCTGCATCTCATTCATCTTGTTGTAATGTGGCACCTAAATATCTCAGTACTCTGGTTCAGAAACATCTGTTTCACAAATGTTCAGTGAGTGAATGAATGAATGAATGAATGATGGTTTCTACAAACCAAGGGAACCCTGTCCTCGTGTGGGCTAGATGATCTTAAGGTCCCAACAAGTCTGCCCTGGCACAGGTTCAGTTGTGATGCCCAGTTTTCGTACTAAGAAAAAGTGCCATTCCATCTGTATATGCTTAATTACGAAGCAGCTGTAAAGAGACACCGAGCCCGCTGGTTTCCTCATCTGGGAAGCGGCAGACTGTTTTCCGTAAGGCAGCATGGCGGCCGCCTGCCGGAGCCAGTAAGTGCCGTTTCCCTCCCGGAGAGAAGCCACTACTGGTTTTTCGTACAGCAGCATGGAGGCCGCCTGAGGGAGCGGCCATAGAATCACGCCCTGGGGAAGAGGCCGCCGTAAAGGAAGCGCCGCTTCCTCTTCTCCCTTCTCCCGCCTCCCACCGGCTGTCGTAAAAGGGTGAATGGAGAGCGAGTTGTGGGGGGTAGAAAGGGAGGACAGGGGGCGCGGAGTCAGAGTGGCGCAGCAAGTGGCTGCAGGTGGCGACGGTGGCGGGGGGTGGGGAGTGAGGTAGTCCAGGGGTCGCGGAGGAGGAGGCTGAGTGGGTCAAAAGAAAAACTAAAGCTGCAGTCTGGCCTACTGGTCCGGGGGCCGCGGAGCCCCCACCCGGGGAGATGGACCTCAACCGAATCATCCAGGCGCTGAAGGGCACCATCGACCCGAAGCTGCGAATTGCAGCTGAGAATGAGCTCAACCAGGTGAGGAGCGGGCCTGCGGCGCCCCCCTGGCACCCCCCGCGGTCTCGCCCGGCTTTCCCTCCTCGGCGCCCCTGATCTCCACCCCAACGGGGGCTTCGGACCCTGGCGCTGGTCTCGGCCCGGCTCGCCCCCCCCCCCCGGGGTCCAGTTGAGCGGCACTCCCTGGATGTTTTCTGAACAACTCGCGCACCTGTTGGCCACCTTTGCATCTTTTCGTGTCATTTTCCTTCCACGGTGCAGTTTGTTTAGCCCGTTTGGTCCGGAGAAAGAGGCTTTGGCAAGCTTTGCTGGTGTTTGCAGGGTGTGATTTCCCTAAGTTCGCTGATTTAGGGACACGGGTGGGAAAATTCGCTCAAAATTCAAATCTGAGTTCGGCTTTACTCCAGACCAGCCCTTTTTAGGTGTTGCGGTGGGAAACCCTGCCCAGCGCCTGCTTCTGTGGGCTTGGTAGGACTGTTTTTGACACTGATTGGCAGAGTTTTGTTGGACTGCTGGGAAACGCTGCCGGGAGAGTGCTGGGGGAATAACAGGCAATTTTCATGGTGGTACTACTTTACAAAAGACACGTCGAGTAATTTGTGTTTGGAGGGATGTCTTATAAACGCTAAAATGTGTAAGACTTTCTTTTATCTTCTCTGTTCTTACTAGCCCTGATCTTGTTCCAGCGTTACCACTGACATTTAGAAATTGTAATGATCCCAAAATTTACCTTATGTTTTCCCTCCTCACCTGTAAATAATGATAGACCTCTCACGAATTAAGAGTGACAGCTGGTTGATTTTGGGGGTACTCTTTAAAATGTAAAGGAATCAACATCACCTGGGAACTTGTTGGAAATGGAAGTTATGGGGCTTCACATTTAGAGAATCAGAAACTCTGGGGTGGGGCCTAATTATGTTTTAATTAGCTGGCTAGGTGATTCTGTGCTTCCTGAAGTTTGAGATCAACTTAAGTAAAAGTTTCTGTAGGAGTTCTCTCAAGTTTTCCCTGGTTGGAATTGACTTCAAAGTGCAGCTATGCATTTTGAATCTTTGAAATCCAGTGGGAAATCTGAGTGGTGCTTGGAGTAAGTGTGAATTCAGGATTCTGAAGAGATAAAAGGGAGAGTGAAAACACTGGTTGAGTTAAACTGAAGCCTAAAAGAATGTGTTAGTACCTCAAAAAGAAAAGGACTCTTGCTCACTAGTGGAAAGTTAAAGTCAGTACCTGTCCCGGGCTTTGCAGAGTAGAGGTACTATATGTTGATTGGCCAGAAGAATAGCAATCCAGGGGTTGGTTAGAAGGAACAAAGCAAGAGCTGAACTTGCAGTCTACTAGTATGAACAGGGGAGTTGGCCTGTTTGTGACCCCCTTCTCTTCACAATGAGGCCAGATGTTATTTTGATAGTGTCAGTAGGGATTGTATCTTTGATGTCATGTTATACCTTCCTGCCTCTGTTAGCCTATTCTTGCTTTGTTTCTGATTCATCAGTATTTAAGTGCAGACTGTATAGAAGGAGAAGGTTGGTGGGAAAGCTTGCAGAACTAGGAGAGACACTTGGGGCCCAGTTCTGCATTTTTCTTCATGGTATTTCAATCCAAAACCATTTCGCCCTGACTCTGCCCTGCCCCATATCCACCCATTTCATCACAGACCATAATTTCCTCTGCAACTTCTAAAAGTAGCCTATTGCTGTGCCACTCGCTTAGTATTTATATTTTGTGTAATGCTTTGGATTGTAATATGCTCTGAGTTGTGTTTTGTTTTGAATTGTCTGTAAGTAGAAGACAAGTATAATGTTGCATAACCTTATAGTAAAATACGGTTATAATGTTGGGTTTTGTATGCTTATTCTTTATCGCCACTGTAACATCTTGCTTTGTTGGATAAATGGGTGGGTCATCTACCATAAGTGATTAGGGTCCAGTTCATTTATTTTAGTCTAGATCCCCCCCTCAGCAAATAGGCTGAGGAAATGGGAGCAGTGTATTGATGATTTGTCAATTGTTAGGTAGAAGAGTAGGCAGTTTCAAAACAACAGCCTGTGTTCTGAAGGGTAAATTCTTGTTTGAAGCTATATTTTTCTGTAGCCAACATATATCTGTTACCAGTGACTGGTTTCTTGATTGCCGTGTATGATGTTGTATATATGGGAAAACGCATTTTCATTTCTCTCATGATATTAAGAATGCATCCTGAATATATTCCTCCTTGTCTCTAGACGCAGAAGTCCCTTTAGCAGCAGCAAAGGAAAGTAGAAATGGGTAGATATCTTGCTCCCATAACTCATATAGAAAGGTATCTTTTTTCTAAAAAAGCATTCTCCACATGGCCTTAATAGGGAAATAAAGATAATTACTTTCATTGCCAAGCTTTGGAATCCCCGCTTTTCCGTGCATCTATCTATATCATTTCTGTTGTCCTTTAAGAGAGATTGCTTATATGAATAACATATTTATTGAGTTATAATGCAGGCACTAATACAAGGCTCTGCTTTCACGGAGCTTGCATTCTAGTGGGGTTTACAGACAAGTAAATAATATAATTTCAGGTCATTAGTGCTATAGATAATAAAGTCCTGGAGAGACAGTGTTGGGGTGTACAAATAGGGTGGTCATTCTCCTGAGTAGAGACCTAGATGTTGTGAAGGAGTGAAGCAACTGAAGGACTGGGAAGGCAACAGAGGGAAGAGCAAGTCCAGTAAAGGACTTCAACTTGGATGTTGGAGGACTAGAAAAGTTAATGTAGTGGGAACAGTGAGGCAGAGAATGGGAAACATCAGATCGTTGCTTTAAATGAGTTCTCATCAGATGCAGAATTTAGGTAAGTAAGCAAACTCTTATCTATCTATCTATCTATCTATCTATTTATATATCTATTTATTTAATTATTTAAATGCTTATTTATTTTTGAGAGAGAGAGAGCACGGAACAGGGGAGGGGCGGGGGTGGGAGGGAGATAGAGGACCTGAAGCAGGCTCTGTGCTGACAGCAGAGCTGGATGCAGGGCTTGAACTCATGAACCATGAGATCATGACCTGACCTGAGATCAGGCTTAACTGACTGCACTACCCAGGTGCCCCAGTAAGCAAACTTTTGTTTTCAGAAAGCTTCACAGATACAAAGTAAATATCAAGAAATGGTTTTTTTTTTTTTTTTTTTTTTTTTTTTTCTTAGAAACTTGAAGCCCAAGGTGGAAAAAGAAATGGGAGAAATATTTGTGAGGAAAGTAGTATGAGACTCTATCTGAATTTACCCTTGAATGTTTTAGCTGGCCAGATTAACATAGGCTGAATCAGGGCTGAAAGGAGAAGAGAAAAAGTTGTACAAGTTCATTGAAATGGCAAGCATTTGCAAAAAGAGGAGTTCCAAAATGTGTATAAAGGCAATAGTGTTGAAATAAAAGCAATCTCCACAATAAGTCTTCTTAAATAGATACCATTAATCAAGTGTAAAGATTTTGGACTTTGTATATTAAGTATCTAACTGTATGGATTAGAACTATAGATGTTTGTTTTTTTGTTTTCTTTTTATTCATTTTGAGAGCGAGAGAGACAGAGAGATGAGCGTACAAGTAGGGTAGGGGCAGAGAGAGAGGGTGAGAGAGAGAATCTCAAGCAGGCGCCACGTTGTCTGTGCAGAGCCCAGTGTGGAGCTCGCTCTCTTGAACTGTGAGATCATGACCTGAGCTGAAATTAAGACTTGGCCACTTACACAACCAAGCCGCCCAGGCATGTAAAACTGTAGAGTTGTTTTTTTTTTTTTTTTTTTTTTTTTAATTTTTTATGTTTATTTTTGAAAGAGAGAGACAGAGTGTGAGTGGGGGAGGGGTAGAGAGAGAGGGAGACACAGAATCTGAAACAGGCTCTAGGCTGAGCTGTTAGCAACAGAGCATGATGCCAGGCTCAAACCCACAAACCGTGAGATCATGACCTGAGCTGAAGTCAGACACTTAACCGACTGAGCCACCCAGGTGTCCCAAGTAGAGTTTTAATCTTGATTCACTAAAGGATCTTTCATTATCATAAACATGAGTTGTTTAATAAGAATGTAAAGATAGGTTAGATTGGGTTAAATCTGTATTAATTTTGACTCCTGTAAACTGCTGTTAAAAGAAATCTGTTTTCTTAAAAACTACTTTAAAATGGTGGTTTCAATGGTAAATGAAAGAGAATTTACTTTATATACAACAGATTGAAGATTCTGAGATTTATACAGGATAAAAAGGAGAACAATTTTAAGATAATTCAAAATTTTATAGAAAGATTTGGAAAGCATAATGTTCTTGGATGGAAAGGATTGATATTTTAAAGATGCGGGTTTTCTCCAGATTTTTTAGTCAAATGCTTATCTTAATAAATGCTATTATGAATAAATGAATAAGAAAGGTGATAAATTAATAAGTTGAGTGGCATACATAAACCTAACGGTATATTGAAAGGGATGCCACCATAGATCCAGGCTCCTGGGAGAAGGTAAACTGAACAGATTCTCTGCATCATTGTCAGCTTTAGCCTCACTGAGAATTTGAGTCCTTTCTGGGAATGTCTGTGGGCAAGGCCAATTGTAACCTCTGGGAATGTGGCACGGTGGTAACATGGTCCAGGTAGTAGACATCTGGAGGGAATATGGTCAGAAGGAATGGGCTGCTCTGTGCTTTTTAACTTTTTTTTTTTTAATTTTTTTTAATGTTTATTTATTTTTGAGAGAGAGAGAGAGCAAGCAGGGGAGGGGCAGGGAGAGAGGGAGACACAGAATCTGAAGCAGGCTCCAGGCTCTGAGCTGTCAGCACAGAGCCCTATGTGGGGCTCACATTCATGAACTGTGAGATCATGACCTGAGATGAAGTTGGACGCTTAACCAACTGAGCTACCCAGGTGCCCCTGTTTTTTTTAACTTCTAAAGTCACCATGGCCAAACTCAGGAGTAGTTCAAAGTAGAACATGTGTGTGGGAAGTGACCTAGGCAGCAGGCATTCAGTATAGGCTCACTTGGGCGTCAAGTCTATTTTATTTTTTTTTATTAAAAAACTTTTTTTTTAAACTGAGAACAAACTGAGGGTTGAAGGGGGGTGGGAGGGAGGGCAGGGTGGGTGATGGGTATTGAGGAGGGCACCTTTTGGGATGAGCACTGGGTGTTGTATGGAAACCAATTTGACAGTAAATTTCATATATTATAAAATAAAAAAAAAAAACAAAAAAAAAACAAAAAAAAAACCTTTTTTTAATGTTTGTTTTTGAGAGAGACAGAAAGAGTGTGAGCAGGAGAGGGGCGGAGAGAGAGAGAGAGACAGAGACAGAGACAGAAACAGAGACAGACACACACACACACACAGAATCCAAGCAGGCTCCTGTGCTGTGCTGACAGCTCAGAGCCTGATGTGGAGCTTGAACTCATGAACCATGAGATCATGACCTGAGCCCAAGTCAGATGCTTAACCAGTTGAGCCACCCAGGTGCCCCTGGGTGTCAAGTTTAAAAGATGCTCCAACAGCAGAGGGCAGATGGTGATGACACCTCTCAACACTGTCTTGTGAGGCACATTGTTCCAATCTGGACTGGTTCCTCTCCATAACCTCCGTAATCTCCATAACTTCCTCCTCTCCATAATTAACATTATCTTGTTTTCCTTGTCTGTTGTCTGTTTTCCTGCGTTGGATCTCCTGTTTTCTGTAGCCCATGTTTTCCACGTTTCTGTTTGTCAAAAATAATACAAGCAAAATTGAAGCACAAATAAGCTGGGAAGAAACACTTGGAATGTATAGGTGCAATAAAAGGTTAAGATTTTAAATTCACAAATAGCTCTTAGGATTTTTAAAGAATAAAACAAATATTTTATTTAAAAAAGGATAAAGGGAATACTAATACTGAATTTGTAGAAGAAAACAAATAGCCAACCTTTTTGTTGATAAAATTTCAACCTAGCAGAAATGATATGAGAGTAAGGTTTTAAAGTTTTGAAAGAATGATAATGCCAATCCTTGTATTGGATAGATGGGGGTATTCTACTTTAGGGAGTGTAAATTGCTACATAGTTTCTAGAGAGCATTTTGACAATGTATGTTAAAAAAAAAAAACTGTGTAAATTGCTACATAGTTTCTAGAGAGCATTTTGACAATGTATGTTAAAAAAACTGTAAAAATGTTCTTACTCCTTTATTCATCAATTTGTTACAATTTTGATATGAAGTATTTTGGTAATCTTAATTTTGCCTTAGAGAATTTCACTTTAAAAGTTTTCCTTTTATTTGCATAGTAATGTATTCAGTTACAGTGTTAACAGTTACTTGTTTGTATTGCCCTATTTTATAAATATTTCTTTGTAATTTCAGTCCTACAAGATTATCAATTTTGCCCCCAGTTTACTTCGGATTATAGTCTCTGACCATGTGGAATTCCCAGTACGCCAGGCAGGTGAGTAGGTTTTTTATCTTTTATAAAATTATTTATAGGTAAAAGTACAACTAGAGTTTTATTTTAATTCTAAGTATCTGTGATTTCTTTAAAAAATGGAAGTACACACAAAGCATTTCTTTTTTTTATTAAAAAAAATTTTTTTAAAATTTTCTTTATTTTTGAGAGGCAGAGAGAGACAGAGTATGTGTGGGGGAGGGGCAGAGAGAGAGAGGGAGGCATAGAATCGGAAGCAAGCTCCAGGCTCTGAGCTGTCAGCACAGAGCCAGATGTGGGGCCCAAACTCACAAACCTCGAGAACATGACCTGAGCCAAAGTCTGATACTCAACCAACTGAGCCACCCAGGTGCCCCACACATAAAGCATTTCTAATGGCTTAGAAACTCACTTTCTTTTTCCCTGGAAACTTAGAGGTAGATATTGAGCTCTTACATCTCCCCTACCTCTTCCTCTTCTTTCCTTTTTACCTGTGGATTCCTTGGTAACTTTGCCATTTTTTCCCTTGGCTTTCACAATTTTAATAGGTTAATCCCCATAATTTTTTTTTTTTTTTTTTTTTTTTTTTATTCCTGGTGGCCCACTCTTTGGTCCCACAGTGTAAGACTATGAATTTATGTATGTGGGTTTGAGCTCCATTCATAAGTCAGATCATGGACATAATATATGCACAGATGATCCTAAACACATGTTTGGGGAGCAGGACTTTTGTTTTATTTTATTTTTTTTTATTTTTTTTAACGTTTTTATTTTATTTTTGGGACAGAGAGAGACAGAGCATGTACGGGGGAGGGGCAGAGAGAGAGGGAGACACAGAATCGGAAGCAGGCTCCAGGCTCTGAGCCATCAGCCCAGAGCCCAACGTGGGGCTCGAACTCACGGACTGCGAGATCGTGACCTGAGCCAAAGTCGGATGCTTAACCAACTGAGCCACCCAGGCGCCCCAGGACTTTTGTTTTAAACATGAAACTTAATTTGAAGTCTCTGGGACCTTATGGTAGTTCCATGATGCTGTGTATTCCTCTTTTTGCCTTTTTAATGAGCTGGTCATTAAAGCCCAGAAAGTAAAAAACTGGAGAAAGCCTTGGAGTGTCATGAGTCCTGAAAAGATAGTAATTTCAAGATAAAAGGAGTAAAATGACAAATGCTAAAAATCTGAAAAGACTTTTTTTATTATGTTATTGTTATATGCTCATTGTAAATAATTTGGGCAATACAGAAAAATACAAAGAGGAAAGTAAAAAAAATTGCCCAGTATTTTCATTGCTCAGAAATGGCCATTGTTAATATTAGGTGAACATTAATTTTTGCATATGTTCAGGTAGAAGTACAGATTAACAGTTTTATAGAGATGAGTTTATACTCCATATGCTGATGAAAGTATTTAATTTTCCTTGAACATAACAAAGAAAAAGGTAAGGAATCATTAGCTTTGGGAAAATACTTAACAGCAATATGTATTATTTCCTGTAGAGGGGAGCCTGGGTGGCTCAGTTCATTAAGTGTTTGACTTCAGCTCACGTCATGATCCGTTTGTGGGTTTGAGCCCCACATCGGGCTCTGTGCTGACAGCTCAGAGCCTGGAGCCTGCTTCCGATTCTGTGTCTCCCTCTCTCTCTGCCCCTCCCCTGCTTGTGCTCTGTCTCTCTCTCTCTCAAAAAATAAATAAACATTAAAAAAAGAAAACAAAGGAAAACCTATAGAGAAACATACGCATTACAATTATTTGTTACTTTAATAAGGTTTATAAGACTTCTGTGTAGATTTTTTGAAACCATAACTCTCAGTTGTTTAATCTTTGTTTCATAAAATAGGGCTGTTCCGAAATAAAGTTTTGCTAAATGGAACCTATTTTAATAACCTAAATAAGTATTTATTGGGCCATTGTGAAGTTCCTGTGAAGCTTTGTAGAAATAGTATTTTTAAAGCTCTTAAAGCATTTTGTTAATTTAATAAGTATTCTTTACATGACGTATAAACATTACAGAAACTCATTGGATTGCCCTTAATTCCACCCCCATTGATACCTATGATCAACTAACTATTGGTTTAAAAAAAATTTTTTTTTTAAATGTTTATTTATTTTTGAGAGAGACAGAGTGTGAGTAAGGGAGGGGCAGAGAGAGAGGGAGACACAGAATTGGAAGCAGGCTGCAGGCTCTGAGCTGTCAGCACAGAGCCCGACGTGGGACTGGAACCCAGGAATTGTAAGATTATGACCTGAACTGAAGTCGGATGCTTAACTGACTGAGTCACCCAGGCACCCCACTACTATAGTTAATTTAAACAATTTGATATATATATATACGTATATATATATATATACGTATATATACGTATATATACATATATATATATATACACGTATATATACGTATATATACGTATATATATATATTTATGTTTATTCATATTTGAGAGAGAGTGTGAGTGGGGGAGTACTTCAGTTTAAATCTTTTTTTTTTTTAATGTTTATTTTATTTTTTGAGAGAGAGACAGACAGAACATGAGGAGAGGAGGGGCAGAGGGAGAGGGAGACACAGAATCTGAAGCAGGCTCCAGGCCCTGGGCTGACAGCAGCAAGCCCAATGCTGTGCTCGAACTCACGAACCGTGAGATCATGACCTGAACTGAAATCAAGAGTCAGATGTTTAGCTGACTGAGCCACCCAGGCTCCTCAACGTTTAGAATTTTGACTCTTCTCACCAAGTTGCTTTTGCTTACTTTTTGTATCAGTACTGCATTAAATGCTAGATTCCTCATATCCTCTATGCAACTTTGAATCTTAATAACTTAGGTAATTAAGTTTTGATATAAAATGTAAATGGAATTTGTAGGCAATTTTTCTTCATAATTTATGTAGATTTCAAATCTGTTAGTCACAGGACAGAGTTTATCTTGGTGGTTCATTTTTTAATTTATTAGGTAATTTTCTATCCTAGAGCATCCATTTTATCATAGAATCTGAAATACACAGTGTAAAATTCTACATTATAACTGTCCTAAATTTGAATGCCACTTATACATTTTCTGTCCTATTTAATCTATGATTAAAATACAAGGATGCTCTAAGAACCTTATGGTGACACCCAGACAAGTAACTTGTTTTATCATGACATTTAAAAAAGAATGATGTGATCTTTGCTTTGAAAAAAAAAAAAAATAAGCCTGCATAAAACTGTAAAAAATTTGCTAGTGTTAACTGGAAAGACATAGTTCTGCAGAATATTCAGTTCTTGATTTTTTGGTTTGTGGGCAATACTAAAATATTCTTACTACCATCAATCAAGCTCATTAGTGAATGTTCCTTATATCACCTTACTGTGAAGAAATAGGAAAAAAAAATGTAACATTTTGATATTGGTAAGCAGAATAAAATAAATTTGGATGTTCTCATTTCCTTTTGAGGTATTGAGAGGCATAATAGCATTATTAATATTATCATGTAATATGCAGAGAAAGGAACCCATTTTAAATTTAGTACAGTTATGATTAAGAATCTCTCAAGTGACTTTGCTTCCAGTTTTTTACTCCTTGCCTGTGAGGAGACCCTCTAATATATGTAAACTTAGGTTAAGAAATGTCTTTTCTTTAGTACATTTTCAAGTTACTGTCAGCAGAAAAGTAGTTTGGATTTAAGATTTGTGACCCTTCATCTTGGGGTTGTGAATTCAAGCCCCATGTTTGGTGTGAAAATTAAAATAAATAGATTAATCTTTATTAATAATCTTTATTAATAAGATTAAAAATAAAATCTTTAAAAAAAAAGATAAAAAAAAAAAAAGTGGTAGTTGAGGAGTGGGTGTTACATTAGACCCAAAGAAGCATTGTTAGTGCCTGGTATGGGGACTGTCATTTAAAGAATAGCATGGTTTCTGTTTTCTGTCAGTTGCTTGCTTTTTGTTCTCCTGGCTTTTTGTATGTATTTCTAAAAGATGGATAGGGAGAGGATATAAAAATTCACCTTATAGCTAAGCAATTCACAGGTGATTCTTTAAGGTTAACCTTAATGTTCTAAAATACAGAACCTAGAAAAAACCAGGAATATGCCTCCGATCAGTCCAGAAGCATTACAAGAAACTCTTCCATTAAAATTCGTGGGTCTTGTTTGTATGAAGTTCCTTGGTTCTTAGAATCTATTTGATTTTGTTTTGGATATAATTTACACACTTTATTCGATTTCCTAGCCATTAACAGATTCAACTGAGGGGGGGGGCGGCTACTAAATTACAATGAAAATAGAAAAGCTTAGAAACATCAACTCAAAAAGCACAGCATTTTGCTTCCATGAGTTCATAGTGGCATCCTTTCCCCTTTGACATTCTGGGACTGACTGACCTGTGTAGTTGTGGGTCTGGGTCCAGAGCATAGGGCGTAAGTGGTGATTCATTATGCTTGAGAAGGGAACTGTGTGTATGCTTTAGAAAGTTAATTTCAAACTTAAGATGCTTGGAATGGTAAGGAGATGTTGCAGAAAAATAAAGTTTAATAATTTATGACTGGATTAAGATGATACTTGTTTTGTTTTGATTTTGTTTCTTAGGTCTGGCAGATGGTTAGATAACTTTAAATAATTAAAGGGAGGTTTTTAGGTTATTGATAGTTTGAATTATCTTTGGTACTTTTCCTTCATCATTCTTAGCAATCCATGATTATCCATAAGAGAAATTAATATTCTCTTTTTAAATTATTACATTAAGTTCAATTTTGTTTTAACTAATTGAAGATTTATATTATGATTTTTAAAAATTTTTATTTGAGGGAGAGAGAGGGTGTGGGGAAGGGCAGAGAGAGAGAGAGAGAGAGAGAGAGAGAGAGAGAGAGAAGCTTAAGCAGGCTCCATGCTCAGTGTGGTGCCCTGAGAAGGGGCTCAGTCACATGAGCCTGGGATCATGACCTGAGCCGAAATCGAGAGTTGGACAGTCAACCCACTGAGCCACCCAGGTGCCCCAAGATTTATTTTAACATATATAAATTGGTGTGCCTTTTATGTAGGTCATCTTGTATGGAGCCCTATAATAAAAATATTTTTTTGTGGTAAAATTAATAGCACTAAAGACTAAATTATAGGTAAGTCCACTATTTTACTATGTCTGTATCTTTGCTGTCTGAAAGGTACTATTTTCAAGGCTAGTTCTGTAGAGATTAAAATTTGGTCTTGTGTATAATATAGCTGATTTTTGGGGTGCCTGGGTGGCTAAGTGTCCGACTCTTGATTTTGGCTCAGGTCATGGTCTCATGGTTCATGGGTTTGAGCCCATGTAGGGCTCTGTGCTGACAGTGCAGAGCCTGCTGGGGATTTTCTCTCTGTCTGCGTTCCTCCCCCTGCTTGCATTCTCTCTTTCTCTCTCTCTCAAAATAAATAAATAAATGTTTAAAAATATATAGATGATTTTCTTTTTGCAAAGATTAGTCTAATAAAATCATTCTGAACTACTGACAGGTTGGACCATATTCTTAGATCACTTATTCAGTTTTTCACCAGCCTATAAATTTTTATGGCTAATAATATAATAAATGACTGGGATAAAAGATGGTGCTTAGTCCAGAGCTTGTGTAACCTAATTAAAAACAAGTTAAGACAAAAACTCAAGGAAACCCCCCCCCCCCCTTTTTTCTCTCTTTTTCCAAATGATTTTTGTTTTTATCCAAAAAAAAAAAAAATGGAAATCT